>NW_026290755.1:455000-468930 GCF_023373465.1 Oncorhynchus keta | reverse complement strand
ATTGATGGACGTTTGAGTCCAGTTTGGATGCACCTCGGAAGCAGAAATGGTGTCATCATCCTCTGTATTACAACATCTGGCTGAAGCTTACAGGAAATGATTCCCTACCTACGATTCTGTATCGATGTTTTGCCATTTAACTGTCAGCATGTTAAAGACATATTACAGAATAACTACAGTATAATTAACATAATTAACTTACCTATCAGCGTGTTAAAAACATACTACAGAATAACTACAGTATAATTAACATAATTAACTTACCTATCAGCATGTTAATTTACAGAATAGCTACAGTATAATTAACATAATTAACTTACCTATCAGCATGTTAATTTACAGAATAGCTACAGTATAATTAACATAATTAACTTACCTATCAGCATGTTAATTTACAGAATAACTACAGTATAATTACCATAATTAACTTACCTATCAGCATGTTAATTTACAGAATAACTACAGTATAATTACCATAATTAACTTACCTATCAGCATGTTAAAGACATACTACAGAATAACTACAGTATAATTACCATAATTAACTTACCTATCAGCATGTTAAAGACATACTACAGAATAACTACAGTATAATTAACATAATTAACTTACCTATCAGCATGTTAATTTACAGAATAGCTACAGTATAATTAACATAATTAACTTACCTATCAGCATGTTAATTTACAGAATAACTACAGTATAATTACCATAATTAACTTACCTATCAGCATGTTAAAGACATACTACAGAGTAACTACAGTATAATTACCATAATTAACTTACCTATCAGCATGTTCATTTACAGAATAGCTACAGTATAAATCACAACACGACCGTGATTCATCATAAATCCAGATTCACTAAAGGTTTATGTTATTTTCCCCATGACCACGTTGTTTACATTTACATTTACATTTAAGTCATTTAGACAGGACGCTCTTATCCAGAGCGACTTACAAATTGGTGCATTCACCTTATGACATCCAGTGGAACAGCCACTTTACAATAGTGCATCTAAATCTTTTAAGGGGGGTGAGAAGGATTACTTTATCCTATCCTAGGTATTCCTTAAAGAGGTGGGGTTTCAGGTGTCTCCGGAAGGTGGTGATTGACTCCGCTGTCCTGGCGTCGTGAGGGAGTTTGTTCCACCATTGGGGAGCCAGAGCAGCGAACAGTTTTGACTGGGCTGAGCGGGAACTGTACTTCCTCAGTGGTAGGGAGGGCGAGGTGGATGAACAGGCCAGGGCCTGATCAGAGCCTGGAGGTACGAGTTGCAGTAATCCAGACCTGGGAGATGCGCCTGCGCCTGCTTCTATCTTCCTGTGTGAGGCCTCGTCCTCTGCGGATGTTGTAGAGCATGAACCTACAGGAACGGGCCACCCCTTGATGTTAGTTGAGAACGACAGGGTGTTGTCCCCTCATCGCCAAGGTTCTTAGCGCTCTGGGAGGAGGACACAATGGAGTTGTCAACCGTGATGGCGAGATCATGGAACGGGCAGTCCTTCCCCGGAAGGAAGAGCAGCTCCGTCTTGCCGAGGTTCAGCTTGAGGTGGTGATCCGTCATCCACACTGATATGTCTGCCAGACATGCAGAGATGCGATTCGCCACCTGGTCATCAGAAGGGGGAAAGTTGTTCAGTCAGTGTTGATATAAATGGAACCAGTGACAGGAATGTGTTTTCCAGGTGTCCAGGAAAGTGAATAAAATCCTATTCCCTTTTCATCCCTTTAAATTATTGATGTCTGATGTGTCTCCCTCATGAAACAGAGGACAAACGGTCAATCCATATACTGTACCTCTCCTCTCCTCTCCTCTCCTCTCCTCTCCTCTCCTCTCCTCTCCTCTCCTCTCCTCTCCTCTCCTCTCCTCTCCTCTCCTCTCCTTTCTGCCTCTCCTCTCTCCTCTCCCCTCTTCTGCAGAAGTCTAACGTCGGCCTGAGAGAACGCATATACACACCACACACACACACACACACCACACACACCACACATTCTCCAGCATGTTTTGTGTATGTTCAGGCCCCGGGTAGTTCTGCCATGAGACTGGTCTCTCCACAGGTTGCTACACTGTAACCACAGTCCAGATGTATACAATCCAGCCCTGTGGCCCTGTAGCCCTGTGGCCCTGTGGCCCTGTAGCCCTGTGGCCCTGTAGCCCTGTAGCCCTGTGGCCCTGTGGCCCTGTAGCCCTGTGGATCCTCAACCCTTCCTCCATCCTTCCTCCATCCTTCCTACAACCTCCATCCATCCTCCCCATGCATCTTTCCACATTCTATCCCAGTTTAAGCCAGTCTAGTCAGCCTCCCTAAGCCCCATTTCTCTCTAAGCCCCATTACCCTCTACCTCCACCAGCCTCTCTAAGCTCCATTACCCTCTACCTCCACCAGTATCTCTGAGCTCCATTACCCTCTACCTCCACCAGCCTCTCTAAGCTCCATTACCCTCTACCTCCACCAGTCTCTCTAAGCCCCATTACCCTCTACCTCCACCAGTCTCTCTAAGCTCCATTACCCTCTACCTCCACCAGCCTCTCTAAGCCCCATTACCCTCTACCTCCACCAGTCTCTCTAAGCTCCATTACCCTCTACCTCCACCAGTCTCTCTAAGCTCCATTACCCTCTACCTCCACCAGCCTCTCTAAGCCCCATTACCCTCTACCTCCACCAGTCTCTCTAAGCCCCATTACCCTCTACCTCTACCAGTCTCTCTAAGCCCCATTACCCTCTACCTCTACCAGTCTCTCTGAGCTCCATTACCCTCTACCTCCACCAGTCTCTCTAAGCCCCATTACCCTCTACCTCTACCAGTCTCTCTGAGCTCCATTACCCTCTACCTCCACCAGTCTCTCTGAGCTCCATTACCCTCTACCTCCACCAGTCTCTCTGAGCTCCATTACCCTCTACCTCCACCAGTCTCTACGCTTACCCTGCTAAATGCATATATTATATTATTACCCTCTACCTCCACCAGTCTCTCTAAGCTCCATTACCCTCTACCTCCACCAGTCTCTCTAAGCTCCATTACCCTCTACCTCTACCAGTCTCTCTAAGCTCCATTACCCTCTACCTCCACCAGTCTCTCTAAGCTCCATTACCCTCTACCTCCACCAGTCCATCTTATCAGCTCTGATACTACAGGGACTGTCTGGGCCCTGAGAGGAGAATCCATCTTAACAGCTCTGATACTACAGGGACTGTCTGGGCCCTGGGATGGGAATCCATCTTATCAGCTCTGATACTACAGGGACTGTCTGGGCCCTGAGAGGAGAATCCATCTTATCAGCTCTGATACTACAGGGACTGTCTGGGCCCTGAGAGGAGAATCCATCTTATCAGCTCTGATATTACAGGGACTGTCTGGGCCCTGAGAGGAGAATCCATCTTATCAGCTCTGATACTACAGGGACTGTCTGGGCCCTGGGATGGGAATCCATCTTGTCAGCTCTGATACTACAGGGACTGTCTGGGCCCTGGGACCCATCTTGTCGACTCTGATACTACAGGGACTGTCTGGGCCCTGGGATGGGAATCCATCTTGTCAACTCTGATACTACAGGGACTGTCTGGGCCCTGGGATGGGAATCCATCTTGTCAACTCTGATACTACAGGGACTGTCTGGGCCCTGGGATGGGAATCCATCTTGTCAACTCTGATAATACAGGGACTGTCTGGGCCCTGAGAGGAGAATCCCTCTTATCAGCTCTGATACTACAGGGACTGTCTGGGCCCTGAGAGGAGAATCCCTCTTGTCAACTCTGATAATACAGGGACTGTCTGGGCCCTGAGAGGAGAATCCCTCTTGTCAACTCTGATACTACAGGGACTGTCTGGGCCCTGAGAGGAGAATCCCTCTTGTCAACTCTGATAATACAGGGACTGTCTGGGCCCTGGGATGGGAATCCATCTTGTCAGCTCTGATACTACAGGGACTGTCTGGGCCCTGGGATGGGAATCCATCTTGTCAACTCTGATACTACAGGGACTGTCTGGGCCCTGGGATGGGAATCCCTTTTATCAGCTCTGATACTACAGGGACTGTCTGGGCCCTGGGATGGGAATCCATCTTGTCAACTCTGATACTACAGGGACTGTCTGGGCCCTGGGATGAGAATCCATCTTGTCAACTCTGATACTACAGGGACTGTCTGGGCCCTGGGATGGGAATCCATCTTGTCAACTCTGATAATACAGGGACTGTCTGGGCCCTGAGAGGAGAATCCCTCTTATCAGCTCTGATATTACAGGGACTGTCTGGGCCCTGAGAGGAGAATCCATCTTATCAGCTCTGATACTACAGGGACTGTCTGGGCCCTGGGATGGGAATCCATCTTGTCAACTCTGATACTACAGGGACTGTCTGGGCCCTGAGAGGAGAATCCATCTTGTCAACTCTGATACTACAGGGACTGTCTGGGCCCTGAGATGAGAATCCATCTTGTCAACTCTGATATTACAGGGACTGTCTGGGCCCTGAGAGGAGAATCCATCTTATCAGCTCTGATACTACAGGGACTGTCTGGGCCCTGAGAGGAGAATCCATCTTGTCAGCTCTGATACTACAGGGACTGTCTGGGCCCTGAGAGGAGAATCCATCTTGTCAGCTCTGATATTACAGGGACTGTCTGGGCCCTGAGAGGAGAATCCATCTTGTCAACTCTGATACTACAGGGACTGTCTGGGCCCTGGAGATGAGAATCCATCTTGTCAGCTCTGATATTACAGGGACTGTCTGGGCCCTGGGATGGGAATCCATCTTGTCAACTCTGATACTACAGGGACTGTCTGGGCCCTGGGATGAGAATCCCTCTTTATCAGCTCTGATACTACAGGGACTGTCTGGGCCCTGGGATGGGAATCCATCTTGTCAACTCTGATACTACAGGGACTGTCTGGGCCCTGGGATGAGAATCCATCTTGTCAACTCTGATACTACAGGGACTGTCTGGGCCCTGGGATGGGAATCCATCTTGTCAGCTCTGATAATACAGGGACTGTCTGGGCCCTGAGATGGGAATCCCTCTTGTCAACTATGATATTACAGGGACTGTCTGGGCCCTGAGAGGAGAATCCATCTTGTCAGCTCTGATATTACAGGGACTGTCTGGGCCCTGGGATGGGAATCCATCTTGTCAACTCTGATATTACAGGGACTGTCTGGGCCCTGAGAGGAGAATCCATCTTGTCAGCTCTGATATTACAGGGACTGTCTGGGCCCTGGGATGGGAATCCATCTTGTCAGCTCTGATATTACAGGGACTGTCTGGGCCCTGAGAGGAGAATCCATCTTATCAGCTCTGATACTACAGGGACTGTCTGGGCCCTGAGAGGAGAATCCATCTTGTCAGCTCTGATATTACAGGGACTGTCTGGGCCCTGAGAGGAGAATCCATCTTGTCAGCTCTGATACTACAGGGACTGTCTGGGCCCTGAGAGGAGAATCCATCTTGTCAGCTCTGATATTACAGGGACTGTCTGGGCCCTGAGATGAGAATCCATCTTGTCAGCTCTGATACTACAGGGACTGTCTGGGCCCTGGGATGGGAATCCATCTTGTCAGCTCTGATACTACAGGGACTGTCTGGGCCCTGGGATGGGAATCCCTTTTATCAGCTCTGATACTACAGGGACTGTCTGGGCCCTGAGATGAGAATCCATCTTATCAGCTCTGATATTACAGGGACTGTCTGGGCCCTGAGAGGAGAATCCATCTTGTCAGCTCTGATATTACAGGGACTGTCTGGGCCCTGGGATGGGAATCCATCTTGTCAACTCTGATATTACAGGGACTGTCTGGGCCCTGAGAGGAGAATCCATCTTATCAGCTCTGATATTACAGGGACTGTCTGGGCCCTGAGAGGAGAATCCATCTTATCAGCTCTGATACTACAGGGACTGTCTGGGCCCTGAGAGGAGAATCCATCTTGTCAGCTCTGATATTACAGGGACTGTCTGGGCCCTGAGAGGAGAATCCATCTTGTCAGCTCTGATACTACAGGGACTGTCTGGGCCCTGAGAGGAGAATCCATCTTATCAGCTCTGATATTACAGGGACTGTCTGGGCCCTGGGATGGGAATCCATCTTGTCAGCTCTGATATTACAGGGACTGTCTGGGCCCTGGGATGGGAATCCATCTTATCAGCTCTGATATTACAGGGACTGTCTGGGCCCTGGGATGGGAATCCATCTTATCAGCTCTGATACTACAGGGACTGTCTGGGCCCTGAGAGGAGAATCCATCTTATCAGCTCTGATACTACAGGGACTGTCTGGGCCCTGAGAGGAGAATCCATCTTATCAGCTCTGATATTACAGGGACTGTCTGGGCCCTGAGAGGAGAATCCATCTTATCAGCTCTGATACTACAGGGACTGTCTGGGCCCTGGGATGGGAATCCATCTTGTCAGCTCTGATATTACAGGGACTGTCTGGGCCCTGGGATGGGAATCCATCTTATCAGCTCTGATACTACAGGGACTGTCTGGGCCCTGGGATGGGAATCCATCTTGTCAACTCTGATACTACAGGGACTGTCTGGGCCCTGGGATGGGAATCCATCTTGTCAACTCTGATACTCAGGGACTGTCTGGGCCCTGGGATGGGAATCCATCTTGTCAACTCTGATAATACAGGGACTGTCTGGGCCCTGAGAGGAGAATCCCTCTTATCAGCTCTGATACTACAGGGACTGTCTGGGCCCTGAGAGGAGAATCCCTCTTGTCAGCTCTGATAATACAGGGACTGTCTGGACCCTGAGAGGAGAATCCCTCTTGTCAACTCTGATACTACAGGGACTGTCTGGGCCCTGAGAGGAGAATCCCTCTTGTCAACTCTGATAATACAGGGACTGTCTGGGCCCTGGGATGGGAATCATCTTGTCAGCTCTGATACTACAGGGACTGTCTGGGCCCTGGGATGGGAATCCATCTTGTCAACTCTGATACTACAGGGACTGTCTGGGCCCTGGGATGGGAATCCCTTTTATCAGCTCTGATACTACAGGGACTGTCTGGGCCCTGGGATGGGAATCCATCTTGTCAACTCTGATACTACAGGGACTGTCTGGGCCCTGGGATGGGAATCCATCTTGTCAACTCTGATACTACAGGGACTGTCTGGGCCCTGGGATGGGAATCCATCTTGTCAACTCTGATAATACAGGGACTGTCTGGGCCCTGAGAGGAGAATCCCTCTTATCAGCTCTGATATTACAGGGACTGTCTGGGCCCTGAGAGGAGAATCCCTCTTATCAGCTCTGATACTACAGGGACTGTCTGGGCCCTGAGAGGAGAATCCATCTTATCAGCTCTGATACTACAGGGACTGTCTGGGCCCTGAGAGGAGAATCCATCTTGTCAACTCTGATACTACAGGGACTGTCTGGGCCCTCAGAGGAGAATCCATCTTGTCAACTCTGATATTACAGGGACTGTCTGGGCCCTGAGAGGAGAATCCATCTTATCAGCTCTGATACTACAGGGACTCTCTGGGCCCTGGGATGGGAATCCATCTTGTCAACTCTGATACTACAGGGACTGTCTGGGCCCTGAGAGGAGAATCCATCTTATCAGCTCTGATATTACAGGGACTGTCTGGGCCCTGAGAGGAGAATCCATCTTGTCGTCTTTTTAAGACACCCATCCTTTTCTATTCTCTCCTCCTCATTTCCTCCTCCTCTCTTTCTCTCCCTCCTTTCCACTGTAAGATGGTTCCAGTCTCAGTGGGATTTAGGGGAAAGTATGAGATGAGAGAGAGAGAGAGGAAGAAAGAGAGAGAGAGAAAGAGAGAGAGAGAGAGAGAGAGAGAGAGAGAGAGAGAGAGAGAGAGAGAGAGAGAGAGAGAGAGAGAGAGAGAGAGAGAGAGAGAGAGAGAGAGAGAGTCAGAAGCAAGTGAAAGAGAGAGAAGGAAGGCAGGCAGGGTGCTGATTCCAGGGTCTCTCAGACCAGTCTCAGCGTGTCTCTGCCCTCTCTCTCTCTCCATCTTGTTGTGATGTGTACATGGATCCAGACAGGCAGCAGAATGGAGAACATGACCTGACAACTCGCACCCACGCAAGCACACACACGACACACACACACATCCAGCTGGCAACCAGCAGGAGAAAGAAGAGCAGGTGAAAGGTCAAAGTTCAAAATGGCAGTTTCTCTCTGTGATACAGTCCAGAACCACACACTGGAGAGACGCACAGCCACTGTAAATATAAACCTCACACACACACACAGTAAATATATATCTCACACACACACACACGCACGCAAGCAAACACACACACACATGCGCACGCACGCACACACACACACAGTAAATATATACCTCACACACACACACACGCACACACATGCACACACACACACACACAGTGTAAATATCATCGGTGGACAGAGGCTCCTGAACTGAGAATATCACTAGACATGTACACGGTGTCCTCATATCATAGCCTGTTTGTTATATAAATGTGAGAGTTTAATTGAAATGATTAGGTTACGTTTGACTCATCATGCCTTTACATAATCATCTGTAGAAGTCCCCTGTAACTTGTCATGTTATTATAAGACCCAGATGCCTTTACATAATCATCTGTAGAAGTCCCCTGTAACCTGTCATGTTATTATCAGGGTAAGACCCAGATGCCTTTACATAATCACCTGTAGAAGTCCCCTGTAACCTGTCATGTTATTATCAGGGTAAGACCCAGATACCTTTACATAATCATCTGTAGAAGTCCCCTGTAACCTGTCATGTTATTATCAGGGTAAGACCCAGATGCCTTTACATAATCATCTGTAGAAGTCCCCTGTAACCTGTCATGTTATTATCAGGGTAAGACCCAGATGCCTTTACATAATCACCTGTAGAAGTCCCCTGTAACCTGTCATGTTATTATCAGGGTAAGACCCAGATGCCTTTACATAATCATCTGTAGAAGTCCCCTGTAACCTGTCATGTTATTATCAGGGTAAGACCCAGATGCCTTTACATGCCTTTACATAATCATCTGTAGAAGTCCCCTGTAACCTGTCATGTTATTATCAGGGTAAGACCCAGATGCCTTTACATGCCTTTACATAATCATCTGTAGAAGTCCCTGTAACCTGTCATGTTATTATCAGGGTAAGACCCAGATGCCTTTACATAATCATCTGTAGAAGTCCCCTGTAACCTGTCATGTTATTATCAGGGTAAGACCCAGATGCCTTTACATAATCATCTGTAGAAGTCTCCTGTAACCTGTCATGTTATTATCAGGGTAAGACCCAGATGCCTTTACATAATCATCTGTAGAAGTCCCCTGTAACCTGTCATGTTATTATCAGGGTAAGACCCAGATGCCTTTACATAATCATCTGTAGAAGTCTCCTGTAACCTGTCATGTTATTATCAGGGTAAGACCCAGATGCCTTTACATGCCTTTACATAATCATCTGTAGAAGTCCCCTGTAACCTGTCATGTTATTATCAGGGTAAGACCCAGATGCCTTTACATAATCATCTGTAGAAGTCTCTTGTAACCTGTCATGTTATTATCAGGGTAAGACCCATATGCCTTCACATGCCTTTACATAATCATCTGTAGAAGTCTCCTGTAACCTGTCATGTTATTATCAGGGTAAGACCCAGATACCTTTACATAATCATCTGTAGAAGTCCCCTGTAACCTGTCATGTTATTATCAGGGTAAGACCCAGATGCCTTTACATAATCATCTGTAGAAGTCTCCTGTAACCTGTCATGTTATTATCAGGGTAAGACCCAGATGCAGACCGTGTTGAAGTAACAACGTTTATTACAGCAACAGAGGCAGAGGTACAGCACGGAAGGCTCAGGGTCAGGGTCAGGGTCAGGGTCAGGTAGAGGTCAGTAATCCAGATACCTGGGGAAAAGGTACAGCACGGCAGGCTCAGGGTCAGGGTCAGGGTCAGGGTCAGGGTCAGGCAGAGATCAGTAATCCAGATACCTGGGGAAAAGGTACAGCACGGCAGGCTCAGGGTCAGGGTCAGGGTCAGGGTCAGGGTCAGGCAGAGGTCAGTAATCCAGATACCTGGGGAAAAGGTACAGCACGGCAGGCTCAGGGTCAGGGTCAGGGTCAGGGTCAGGGTCAGGCAGAGGTCAGTAATCCAGATACCTGGGGAAAAGGTACAGCACGGCAGGCTCAGGGTCAGGGTCAGGGTCAGGCAGAGGTCAGTAATCCAGATACCTGGGGAAAAGGTACAGCACGGCAGGCTCAGGGTCAGGGTCAGGGTCAGGGTCAGGCAGAGGTCAGTAATCCAGATACCTGGGGAAAAGGTACAGCACGGCAGGCTCAGGGTCAGGGTCAGGGTCAGGGTCAGGCTCAGGCTCAGGCTCAGGCTCAGGGTCAGGCTCAGGGTCAGGCTCAGGCTCAGGCTCAGGGTCAGGGTCAGGGTCAGGGTCAGGCAGAGGTCAGTAATCCAGATACCTGGGGAAAAGGTACAGCACGGCAGGCTCAGGGTCAGGCTCAGGCTCAGGCTCAGGCTCAGGCTCAGGCTCAGGCTCAGGGTCAGGGTCAGGGTCAGGCAGAGGTCAGTAATCCAGATACCTGGGGAAAAGGTACAGCATGGCAGGCAGGCCGTCACTAGCCGGCTACAACCCGGTTACTCAACCCTGCACCTTAGAGGCTGCTGCCCTATATACATAGACATAGAGTCACTGGTCCCTTTAATAATGGAACACCAGTCACTTTAATAATGTTTACATACTGCTTTACTCATTTCACATGTATATACTGTATCCTACTGTATTCTAGTCAATGCCAATCTGTCATTGCTCATCCTAATATTTATATATTTCTTAATTCCATTATTTTAATTTTAGATTTGTGTGTATTGTTGTGAATTGTTAGATATTACTGCACTGTTGGAGCTAGGAACACAAGCATTTCTCTACACTCGCAATAACATCTGCTAAATATGTGTATGTGACTAATAAACAACTTATAGGGTTTTTCATATCTACATAACGTCAGGAAGGATAGTTTTACCCCATATCAGTTGTGTTTGAACACCTCACTGAGGAGGTTTAACAAAACCCTCGATCAATATGTTAAAATCACTAATCACACTTTGACTAGTTACATTTTGATGTACTAAACAGGTGTTATATATCACGCCTTGGTCTTAGTATTTTGTGTTTTCTTTATTTATTTGGTCAGGCCAGGGTGTGACATGGGTTATTGTGGTGTGTTTTTTGTCTTGGGGTTTTGTGGGGTGTCTAATTAGTCTATGGCTGCCTGAGGCGGTTCTCAATCAGAGTCAGGTGATTATCGTTGTCTCTGATTGGGAGTCATATTTAGGCAGCCATATTCTGTGAGTGTTTTGGTGGGTGATTGTTCCTGTCTTTGTGTTTGCACCAGATAGGGCTGTTTCGGTTTTTCACTTTTCATTATTTTGTAGTTTCCGCTTGTATTGTTTTTTTCCTTCATTAAAATTATATCATGAATCATCATCACGCTGCATTTTGGTCCGATCCTTGTTCCACCTCTTCATCAGAGGAGGAGATAGAATAACGGCGTTACATTATAGAGTAAAACACATGGCCTTTAGTTTGAGTTAAACACACCATTCAAGATTTACAGTCACCTGTATCAGGTTATAATATCCACGTGCTTTATGTGTTCCTAATGGTTGACGGCTGATGGATTCCACCTCTAAATGGAACCTGTATCAGGTTATAATATCCACGTGCTTTATGTGTTCCTAATGGTTGAAGGCTGATGGATTCCACCTCTAAATGGAACCTGTATCAGGTTATAATATCCACGTGCTTTATGTGTTCCTAATGGTTGAAGGCTGATGGATTCCACCTCTAAATGGAACCTGTATCAGGTTATAATATCCACGTGCTTTATGTGTTCCTAATGGTTGAAGGCTGATGGATTCCACCTCTAAATGGAACCTGTATCAGGTTATAATATCCACGTGCTTTATGTGTTCCTAATGGTTGAAGGCTGATGGATTCCACCTCTAAATGGAACCTGTATCAGGTTATAATATCCACGTGCTTTATGTGTTCCTAATGGTTGAAGGCTGATGGATTCCACCTCTAAATGGAACCTGTATCAGGTTATAATATCCACGTGCTTTATGTGTTCCTAATGGTTGAAGGCTGATGGATTCCACCTCTAAATGGAACCTGTATCAGGTTATAATATCCACGTGCTTTATGTGTTCCTAATGGTTGAAGGCTGATGGATTCCACCTCTAAATGGAACCTGTATCAGGTTATAATATCCACGTGCTTTATGTGTTCCTGATGGTTGAAGGCTGATGGATTCCACCTCTAAATGGAACCTGTATCAGGTTATAATATCCACGTGCTTTATGTGTTCCTAATGGTTGAAGGCTGATGGATTCCACCTCTAAATGGAACCTGTATCAGGTTATAATATCCACGTGCTTTATGTGTTCCTAATGGTTGAAGGCTGATGGATCCCACCTCTAAATGGAACCTGTATCAGGTTATAATATCCACGTGCTTTATGTGTTCCTAATGGTTGAAGGCTGATGGATTCCACCTCTAAATGGAACCTGTATCAGGTTATAATATCCACGTGCTTTATGTGTTCCTAATGGTTGAAGGCTGATGGATTCCACATCTAAATGGAACCTGTATCAGGTTATAATATCCACGTGCTTTATGTGTTCCTGATGGTTGAAGGCTGATGGATTCCACCTCTAAATGGAACCTGTATCAGGTTATAATATCCACGTGCTTTATGTGTTCCTAATGGTTGAAGGCTGATGGATTCCACCTCTAAATGGAACCTGTATCAGGTTATAATATCCACGTGCTTTATGTGTTCCTAATGGTTGAAGGCTGATGGATTCCACCTCTAAATGGAACCTGTATCAGGTTATAATATCCACGTGCTTTATGTGTTCCTCATGGTTGAAGGCTGATGGATTCCACATCTAAATGGAACCTGTATCAGGTTATAATATCCACGTGCTTTATGTGTTCCTGATGGTTGAAGGCTGATGGATTCCACCTCTAAATGGAACCTGTATCAGGTTATAATATCCACGTGCTTTATGTGTTCCTAATGGTTGAAGGCTGATGGATTCCACCTCTAAATGGAACCTGTATCAGGTTATAATATCCACGTGCTTTATATGTTCCTAATGGTTGAAGGCTGATGGATTCCACCTGTGGAACCTGTATCCCATGTGCTTTATGTGTTCCTAATGGTTGATGGGATTGAAGGCTGATTTATGTGTTCCACCTCTAAATGGAACCTGTATCAGGTTATAATATCCACGTGCTTTATGTGTTCCTAATGGTTGAAGGCTGATGGATTCCACCTCTAAATGGAACCTGTATCAGGTTATAATATCCACGTGCTTTATGTGTTCCTATGGTTGAAGGCTGATGGATTCCACCTCTAAATGGAACCTGTATCAGGTTATAATATCCACGTGCTTTATGTGTTCTGATGGATTCCACCTAAACCTGGTTGAAATGGTTGAAGCTGATGGATTCCACATCTAAATGGAAGGTTCCGTCCAGGGAGGACATGGTTAGTGTACCAGTAGACTTCCGTCTGGCAGCTGTCAGTAGACTGGGACCGGCTCTACATGGTTAACCAATAGGAACACGCTGCACCTTGGTGCCAGTTCTGCATCAGCTAGAACACCGTGTCTGTCCTCCTGTCCTCCTGTCCCCATCATCAGAGTGGGAGGACATGGTTAGTGGGAGGACATGTTTAGTGGGAGGACATGGTTAGTGGGAGGACATGGTTAGTGGGAGGACATGGTTAGTGGGAGGACATGGTTAGTGGGAGGACATGGTTAGTGGGAGGACATGGTTAGTGGGAGGACATGGTTAGTGGGAGGACATGGTTAGTGTGGAGGACATGGTTAGTGGGAGGACATGGTTAGTGGGAGGACATGGTTAGTGGGAGGACATGGTTAGTGG
>NW_026290755.1:402500-450000 GCF_023373465.1 Oncorhynchus keta | reverse complement strand
TGTCCCAGAATGTTCTGACACACCCTGACACCCTCTGACACCTTCTGACACAGTGACATGCTCTTTGAACTGCGGCTGTTCAAAACCTCCAAATTCAACCTCCGCTTACGAAAACTCCTGCCGTCTTATAAACAGCCTGCAGCAGAGTCTCAACCAACCCGCTGCCAACTGTCGAGTTCAAGTGGGTTTTTTTGTAGTGTTTAAAAGTTGAATAGTTTAGATCAGTCTAGAAAGAGATCTTCACAACAGTTGGATACGGAGTCGTCATGGGAACCTATATGAATCCTTTGGGATGTGCTGTAGAAGTCTGCTCTGTGGGGAAACCTCACCGTGTCGCTGAGGTGACGAGGCCTCAGAACAGATACTCAGAACAGGAGAGATACTCAGAACAGGAGAGATACTCAGAACAGATACTCCAGATACTCAGAACAGGAGAGATACTCAGAACAGGAGAGATACTCAGAACAGATACTCCAGATACTCAGAACAGGACAGATACTCAGAACAGGAGAGATACTCAGAACAGATACTCCAGATACTCAGAACAGGAGAGATACTCAGAACAGATACTCAGAACAGATACTCAGAACAGAACAGATACTCAGAACAGAACAGATACTCAGAACAGATACTCAGAACAGAACAGATACTCAGAACAGGACACATACTCAGAACAGAACAGATACTCAGAACAGATACTCAGAACAGATACTCAGAACAGATACTCAGAACAGAACAGATACTCAGAACAGATACTCAGAACAGATACTCAGAACAGAACAGATACTCAGAACAGATACTCAGAACAGAACAGATACTCAGAACAGATACTCAGAACAGATACTCAGAACAGAACAGATACTCAGAACAGAACAGATACTCAGAACAGATACTCAGAACAGAACAGATACTCAGAACAGATACTCAGAACAGAACAGATACTCAGAACAGATACTCAGAACAGATACTCAGAACAGAACAGATACTCAGAACAGATACTCAGAACAGAACAGATACTCAGAACAGAACAGATACTCAGAACAGAACAGATACTCAGAACAGAACAGATACTCAGAACAGATACTCAGAACAGATACTCAGAACAGAACAGATACTCAGAACAGATACTCAGAACAGATACTCAGAACAGATACTCAGAACAGAAAGATACTCAGAACAGATACTCAGAACAGATACTCAGAACAGATACTCAGAACAGAACAGATACTCAGAACAGATACTCAGAACAGAACAGATACTCAGAACAGAACAGATACTCAGAACAGATACTCAGAACAGAACAGATACAGAACAGATACTCAGAACAGATACTCAGAACAGATACTCAGAACAGATACTCAGAACAGAACAGATACTCAGAACAGATACTCAGAACAGGACTCAGATACAGAACAGATACTCAGAACAGATACTCAGAACTCAGAACAGATACTCAGAACAGATACTCAGAACAGAACAGATACTCAGAACAGATACTCAGAACAGAACAGATACTCAGAACAGATACTCAGAACAGATACTCAGAACAGAACAGATACTCAGAACAGAACAGATACTCAG
The DNA here is from genome assembly GCF_023373465.1 of Oncorhynchus keta. Taxonomy (NCBI): domain Eukaryota; kingdom Metazoa; phylum Chordata; class Actinopteri; order Salmoniformes; family Salmonidae; genus Oncorhynchus; species Oncorhynchus keta. The sequence continues at coordinate 448,419 of NW_026290755.1, read as the reverse complement.
AACAGATACTCAGAACAGAACAGAACAGAACAGATACTCAGAACAGAACTAGATACTCAGAACAGATACTCAGAACAGATACTCAGAACAGATACTCAGAACAGATACTCAGATACTCAGAACAGAACAGATACTCAGAACAGATACTCAGAACAGAACAGATACTCAGAACAGAACACTCAGAACAGATACTCAGAACAGAACAGATACTCAGAACAGATACTCAGAACAGAACAGATACTCAGAACAGATACTCAGAACAGAACAGATAGAACAGAACAGATACTCAGAACAGAACAGATACTCAGAACAGATACTCAAAACAGATACTCAGAACAGATACTCAGAACAGATACAGATACAGAACAGATACTCAGAACAGAACAGATACTCAGAACAGATACTCAGATACTCAGAACAGAACAGATACTCAGAACAGATACTCAGAACAGATACTCAGAACAGAACAGATACTCAGAACAGAACAGATACTCAGAACAGATACTCAGAACAGAACAGATACTCAGAACAGGACACATACTCAGAACAGAACAGATACTCAGAACAGGACAGATACTCAGAACAGGAGAGATACTCAGAACAGATACTCCAGATACTCAGAACAGGAGAGATACTCAGAACAGATACTCAGAACAGATACTCAGAACAGAACAGATACTCAGAACAGATACTCAGAACAGAACAGATACTCAGAACAGATACTCAGAACAGATACTCAGAACAGAACAGATACTCAGAACAGATACTCAGAACAGGAGAGATACTCAGAACAGATACTCAGAACAGGAGAGATACTCAGAACAGATACTCAGAACAGATACTCAGAACAGAACAGATACTCAGAACAGATACTCAGAACAGAACAGATACTCAGAACAGATACTCAGAACAGATACTCAGAACAGAACAGATACTCAGAACAGATACTCAGAACAGATACTCAGAACAGAACAGATACTCAGAACAGATACTCAGAACAGAACAGATACTCAGAACAGATACTCCAGATACTCAGAACAGAACAGATACTCAGAACAGATACTCAGAACAGATACTCAGAACAGATACTCAGAACAGATACTCCAGATACTCAGAACAGAACAGATACTCAGAACAGATACTCAGAACAGAACAGATACTCAGAACAGAACAGATACTCAGAACAGATACTCAGAACAGAACAGATACTCAGAACAGATACTCAGAACAGATACTCAGAACAGAACAGATACTCAGAACAGATACTCAGAACAGGAGAGATACTCAGAACAGATACTCAGAACAGGAGAGATACTCAGAACAGATACTCAGAACAGATACTCAGAACAGAACAGATACTCAGAACAGATACTCAGAACAGAACAGATACTCAGAACAGATACTCAGAACAGATACTCAGAACAGAACAGATACTCAGAACACATACTCAGAACAGATACTCAGAACAGATACTCAGAACAGATACTCAGAACAGAACAGATACTCAGAACAGATACTCCAGATACTCAGAACAGAACAGATACTCAGAACAGATACTCAGAACAGATACTCAGAACAGATACTCCAGATACTCAGAACAGAACAGATACTCAGAACAGATACTCAGAACAGAACAGATACTCAGAACAGAACAGATACTCAGAACAGATACTCAGAACAGAACAGATACTCAGAACAGATACTCAGAACAGGAAAGATACTCAGAACAGATACTCAGAACAGAACAGATACTCAGAACAGATACTCAGAACAGAACAGATACTCAGAACAGGAAAGATACTCAGAACAGATACTCAGAACAGATACTCAGAACAGATACTCAGAACAGAACAGATACTCAGAACAGATACTCAGAACAGATACTCAGAACAGATACTCAGAACAGAACAGATACTCAGAACAGATACTCAGAACAGAACAGATACTCAGAACAGAACAGATACTCAGAACAGATACTCAGAACAGAACAGATACTCAGAACAGAACAGATACTCAGAACAGAACAGATACTCAGAACAGATACTCAGAACAGATACTCAGAACAGAACAGATACTCAAGGCGTTCTCCAGACAAACACACAACGATGTCACACTGTTTTCTCTGTGTGGTTTTAACAAATTATTTTAACTCTAATTATTTTAACTCCGACCTTTAAACATGCAAAGTGTTGAAGTACTGTAGAAATCAGGGCATTAAAAATCACACTGTGGATTTAAGAAAGATGTTTTTCAAATGTTAAGAACAAACTGTTTCAATGTTTAACTAATATAAATATCACCATGTGAAGGTATGTAGACATGTATGTAAATATATATTATAGGTACATACATAAGTGTCTCTGGATTAGAGTGTCTGCTACAGTACAGTAGCTGTTATTAGTTGTAGGCATCTAAGTAGATGTACAACTTATGATGTTATTAATGTAAGAATTTAATTTGTATTATTATCATTATTATTATTTCAATGTTATTATTATTAGACAGTAGTTGCCATTTTGTTACTAATTTCTTTAGAAAATATATATTTTTTTTGGGGGGGGGGACAATTGAAAACGAGATGTGACATCTCAAGATATTTCCTCCTGACTGCTAATAGGGATGTCTCACTGCTAATAGGGATCTCTCTTCACCTCCTAATAGGGATGTCTCACTGCTAATAGGGATGTCTGACTGATAATAGGGATGTCTCACTGCTAATAGGGATGTCTGACTGCTAATAGGGATGTCTGACTGATAATAGGGATGTCTGACTGCTAATAGGGATGTCTGACTGCTAATAGGGAATGTCTGACTGCTAATAGGGATGTCTGACTGCTAATAGGAATGTCTGACTGCTAATAGGGATGTCTGACTGCTAATAGGAATCTCTCTTCACCTCCTAATAGGGATGTCTGACTGCTAATAGGGATGTCTGACTGCTAATAGGGATGTCTGACTGCTAATAGGATGTCTGACTGCTAATAGGGATGTCTGACTGCTAATAGGGATGTCTGACTGCTAATAGGGATGTCTGACTGCTAATAGGGATGTCTGACTGCTAATAGGGATGTCTGACTGCTAATAGGAATGTCTGACTGCTAATAGGGATGTCTGACTGCTAATAGGAATGTCTGACTGCTAATAGGGATGTCTGACTGCTAATAGGAATGTCTGACTGCTAATAGGAATGTCTGACTGCTAATAGGGATGTCTGACTGCTAATAGGAATGTCTGACTGCTAATAGGGATGTCTGACTGCTAATAGGAATGTCTGACTGCTAATAGGGATGTCTGACTGCTAATAGGGATGTCTGACTGCTAATAGGAATGTCTGACTGCTAATAGGGATGTCTGACTGCTAATAGGGATGTCTGACTGCTAATAGGGATGTCTGACTGCTAATAGGGATGTCTGACTGCTAATAGGAATGTCTGACTGCTAATAGGAATGTCTGACTGCTAATAGGAATGTCTGACTGCTAATAGGAATGTCTGACTGCTAATAGGGATGTCTGACTGATAATAGGAATCTCTCTTCACCTCCTAATAGGAATGTCTGACTGCTCATAGGAATCTCTCTTCACCTCCTAATAGGAATGTCTGACTGCTAATAGGAATGTCTGACTGCTAATAGGAATGTCTGACTGCACCTCCTAATGGGAATGTCTGACTGCTAATAGGAATCTCTCTTCACCTCCTAATGGGGATGTCTGACTGATAATAGGAATCTCTCTTCACCTCCTAATAGGAATGTCTGACTGCTCATAGGAATCTCTCTTCACCTCCTAATAGGAATGTCTGACTGCTAATAGGAATGTCTGACTGCTAATAGGAATGTCTCTTCACCTCCTAATGGGAATGTCTGACTGCTAATAGGAATCTCTCTTCACCTCCTAATGGGAATGTCTGACTGCTCATAGGAATCTCTCTTCACCTGCTAATAGGAATGTCTGACTGCTCATAGGAATCTCTCTTCACCTCCTAATGGGAATGTCTGACTGCTAATAGGAATCTCTCTTCACCTCCTAATGGGAATGTCTGACTGCTAATAGGAATCTCTCTTCACCTCCTAATGGAATGTCTGACTGCTCATAGGAATCTCTCTCCACCTGCTAATAGGGATGTCTGACTGCTAATAGGGATGTCTGACTGCAATTTGGAATGTCTGACTGATAATAGGAATGTCTGACTGCTATTAGGAATGTCTGACTGCTAATAGGGATGTCTGATTGCTATTAGGAATGTCTGACTGCTAATAGGGATGTCTGACTGCTAATAGGGATGTCTGACTGCTAATAGGGATGTCTGACTGCTAATAGGAATCTCTCTTCATTCACCTCCTAATGGGAATGTCTGACTGCTCATAGGAATCTCTCTTCACCTCCTAATGGGAATGTCTGACTGCTAATAGGAATCTCTCTTCACCTCCTAATGGGAATGTCTGACTGCTCATAGGAATCTCTCTCCACCTGCTAATAGGGATGTCTGACTGCTAATAGGGATGTCTGACTGCAATTTGGAATGTCTGACTGCTAATAGGAATGTCTGACTGCTAATAGGAATGTCTGACTGCTAATAGGGATGTCTGACTGCTAATAGGGATGTCTGACTGCTAATAGGAATGTCTGACTGCTAATAGGGATGTCTGACTGCTAATAGGGATGTCTGACTGCTAATAGGGATGTCTGACTGCTAATAGGGATGTCTGACTGCTAATAGGGATGTCTGACTGCTAATAGGGATGTCTGACTGCTAATAGGGATGTCTGACTGCTATTAGGAATGTCTGACTGCTAATAGGGATGTCTGACTGCTAATAGGGATGTCTGACTGCTAATAGGGATGTCTGACTGCTAATAGGGATGTCTGACTGCGAATAGTGATGTCTGACTGCTAATAGGAATCTCTCTTCAAATCAAATCAAATCAAATTAATTTATATAGCCCTTCGTACATCAGCTGATATCTCAAAGTGCTGTACAGAAACCTGCTAATAGGGATGTCTGACTGCTAATAGGGATGTCTGACTGCTAATAGGGATGTCTGACTGCTAATAGGGATGTCTGACTGCTAATAGGAATCTCTCTTCACCTGCTAATAGGGAATGTCTGACCGTTAACAGGAATCTCTCTTCACCTGATAAAAGGAATGTCTGACTGCTAATAGGAATCTCTGACTACTAATAGGCATGTCTGGCTGCTAATAGGAATCTCTCTTCACCTGATAAAAGGAATGTCTGACTGCTAAAAGGAATGTCTGACTGCTAATAGGAATGTCTGACTGCTAATAGGAATCTCTCTTCACCTGATAATAGGGATGTCTGACTGCTAAAAGGAATGTCTGACTGCTAATAGGGATGTCTGGCTGCTAATAGGAATCTCTCTTCACCTGATAATAGCGACACGCTTCCCTGCTGCAGCTGAAATGTTAATACTGTGGCCTGTTCCATATAGGATGACGGAGGAGGAAGGTCCTTAGCCCTGGGAGGCAGTACTCTCTCTCTCTCTCTCTCTCTCTCTCTCTCTCTCTCTCTCTCTCTCTCTCTCTCTCTCTCTCTCTCTCTCTCTCTCTCTCTCTCTCTCTCTCTCTCTCTCTCTCTCTCTCTCTCTCTCTCTCTCTCTCTCTCTCTCTCTCTCTCTCTCTCTGTCTCTCTCTTTCTCTCTCTCTCTGTCTCTCTCTCTGTCTCTCTCTCTCTCTCTCTCTGTGCTGCAATCCAATAAACAGCTGCTTTCACAGCAAGATCCTCCATCGATCTCTCCTCACCCTGTTACCCCCCATTACACCCCACATTACACCTCTTAGTGAAGGGCTAGTTCTAATGAGCCTATCAGGAGGCATTCGACCTCTTAGTGAAGGGCTGGTTCTAATGAGCCTATCAGGAGGCATTCGACCTCTTAGTGAAGGGCTGGTTCTAATGAGCCTATCAGGAGGCATTCGACCTCTTAGTGAAGGGCTGGTTCTAATGAGCCTATCAGGAGGCATTCGACCTCTTAGTGAAGGGCTGGTTCTAATGAGCCTATCAGGAGGAATTAAAGGGCTGGTTCTAATGGGCCTATCAGGAGGCATTACACCTCTTAGTGAAGGGCTGGTTCTAATGGGCCTATCAGGAGGAATTAAAAGGGCTGGTTCTAATGGGCCTATCAGGAGGAATTACACCTCTTAGTGAAGGGCTGGTTCTAATGGGCCTATCAGGAGGAATTACACCTCTTAGTGAAGGGCTGGTTCTAATGAGCCTATCAGGAGGAATTACACCTCTTAGTGAAGGGCTGGTTCTAATGGGCCTATCAGGAGGAATTACACCTCTTAGTGAAGGGCTGGTTCTAATGGGCCTATCAGGAGGAATTACACCTCTTAGTGAAGGGCTGGTTCTAATGGGCCTATCAGGAGGAATTACACCTCTTAGTGAAGGGCTGGTTCTAATGGGCCTATCAGGAGGAATTACACCTCTTAGTGAAGGGCTGGTTCTAATGGGCCTATCAGGAGGAATTACACCTCTTAGTGAAGGGCTGGTTCTAATGAGCCTATCAGGAGGAATTACACCTCTTAGTGAAGGGCTGGTTCTAATGGGCCTATCAGGAGGAATTACACCTCTTAGTGAAGGGCTGGTTCTAATGGGCCTATCAGGAGGAATTACACCTCTTAGTGAAGGGCTGGTTCTAATGGGCCTATCAGGAGGAATTACACCTCTTAGTGAAGGGCTGGTTCTAATGGGCCTATCAGGAGGAATTACACCTCTTAGTGAAGGGCTGGTTCTAATGAGCCTATCAGGAGGAATTACACCTCTTAGTGAAGGGCTGGTTCTAATGGGCCTATCAGGAGGAATTACACCTCTTAGTGAAGGGCTGGTTCTAATGGGCCTATCAGGAGGAATTACACCTCTTAGTGAAGGGCTGGTTCTAATGAGCCTATCAGGAGGAATTACACTCTTAGTGAAGGGCTGGTTCTAATGGGCCTATCAGGAGGAACACCTCTTAGTGAAGGGCTGGTTCTAATGGGCCTATCAGGAGGAATTACACCTCTTAGTGAAGGGCTGGTTCTAATGGGCCTATCAGGAGGCATTACACCTCTTAGTGAAGGGCTGGTTCTAATGAGCCTATCAGGAGGAATTACACCTCTTAGTGAAGGGCTGGTTCTAATGGGCCTATCAGGAGGAATGACACCTCTTAGTGAAGGGCTGGTTCTAATGGGCCTATCAGGAGGAATTACACCTCTTAGTGAAGGGCTGGTTCTAATGGGCCTATCAGGAGGAATTATCACACCTCTTAGTGAAGGGCTGGTTCTAATGAGCCTATCAGGAGGAATTACACCTCTTAGTGAAGGGCTGGTTCTAATGGGCCTATCAGGAGGAATTACACCTCTTGGTGAAGGGCTGGTTCTAATGGGCCTATCAGGAGGAATTAAAATGGCTGGTTCTAATGGGCCTATCAGGAGGCATTACACCTCTTAGTGAAGGGCTGGTTCTAATGGGCCTATCAGGAGGAATTAAAAGGGCTGGTTCTAATGAGCCTATCAGGAGGAATTAAAAGGGCTGGTTCTAATGAGCCTATCAGGAGGAATTACACCTCTTAGTGAAGGGCTGGTTCTAATGGGCCTATCAGGAGGAATTACACCTCTTAGTGAAGGGCTGGTTCTAATGGGCCTATCAGGAGGAATTACACCTCTTAGTGAAGGGCTGGTTCTAATGGGCCTATCAGGAGGAATTACACCTCTTAGTGAAGGGCTGGTTCTAATGGGCCTATCAGGAGGAATTACACCTCTTAGTGAAGGGCTGGTTCTAATGGGCCTATCAGGAGGAATTACACCTCTTAGTGAAGGGCTGGTTCTAATGGGCCTATCAGGAGGAATTACACCTCTTAGTGAAGGGCTGGTTCTAATGAGCCTATCAGGAGGAATTGCACCTCTTAGTGAAGGGCTGGTTCTAATGGGCCTATCAGGAGGAATTACACCTCTTAGTGAAGGGCTGGTTCTAATGGGCCTATCAGGAGGAATTACACCTCTTAGTGAAGGGCTGGTTCTAATGGGCCTATCAGGAGGAATTACACCTCTTAGTGAAGGGCTGGTTCTAATGGGCCTATCAGGAGGAATTACACCTCTTAGTGAAGGGCTGGTTCTAATGGGCCTATCAGGAGGAATTACACCTCTTAGTGAAGGGCTGGTTCTAATGGGCCTATCAGGAGGAATTACACCTCTTAGTGAAGGGCTGGTTCTCATGATCCTATCAGGAGGAATTACACCTCTTAGTGAAGGGCTGGTTCTAATGGGCCTATCAGGAGGAATGACACCTCTTAGTGAAGGGCTGGTTCTAATGGGCCTATCAGGAGGAATTAAAAGGGCTGATCTAACAGAGACAATGCTGATTGAAACATCAGTGGGTTTTAGTCTTTCTAAAGTCGAATGGGGTGCTGGTCTTCCATGTATATCTGGCATGGATGGAAAGTGTGGGTGAAGTTGTTGTTCGAGGTATCATGATGATCTAACAGAGACAATGCTGATTGAAACATCAGCTACGGTAAATCTGCTGGCTCTTGAATTGACGCGGACATTTAGGATTATTGTTTTACTCAATCAGGTTGATTATTTAACCCCTTTTAAAATGTCATGTCTTTCCAGAACTACTGTGGATTTTGGTTTTAACTCTGTGTAATACTATCCATGTTAGAAGGTAGTTTGTAGTTTTACTGGCGTTTCTTAGTTGTTCTATAGGATTCCCAGCCAGTTGTACCTTTTGGTTCTTACGGTACTTATCCCAGGGTGTGTCCCCGTCTCTGAACAGATGTACTAAGGCAGAGCCAACCCAGGTCAACCCAGGGCACCTTGTTCTCCAAGGTGCATGTTTGTATGTTTGTTTATGTGTAACTCTGTGTTGTTGTTGTTGTTGTTTGTGTCGCACTGCTTTGTTTTGTCTTGGCCAGGTCACAGTTGTCAATGAGAACTTGTTCTCAACTGGCCCACCTGGTTAAATAAAGGTAATCTGGTCTACCTGGTTAAATAAAGGTGATCTGGTCTACCTGGTTAAATAAAGGTGATCTGGTCTACCTGGTTAAATAAAGGTGATCTGGTCTACCTGGTTAAATAAAGGTGATCTGGTCTACCTGGTTAAATAAAGGTGATCTGGTCTACCTGGTTAAATAAAGGTGATCTGGTCTACCTGGTTAAATAAAGGTGATCTGGTCTACCTGGTTAAATAAAGGTGATCTGGTCTACCTGGTTAAATAAAGGTGATCTGGTCTACCTGGTTAAATAAAGGTGATCTGGTCTACCTGGTTAAATAAAGGTGATCTGGTCTACCTGGTTAAATAAAGGTGATCTGGTCTACCTGGTTAAATAAAGGTGATCTGGTCTACCTGGTTAAATAAAGGTGATCTGGTCTACCTGGTTAAATAAAGGTGATCTGGTCTACCTGGTTAAATAAAGGTGATCTGGTCTACCTGGTTAAATAAAGGTGATCTGGTTAAATAAAGGTGATCTGGTCTACCTGGTTAAATAAAGGTGATCTGGTCTACCTGGTTAAATAAAGGTTATCTGGTCTACCTGGTTAAATAAAGGTGATCTGGTCTACCTGGTTAAATAAAGGTTATCTGGTCTACCTGGTTAAATAAAGGTGAGCTGGTCTACCTGGTTAAATAAAGGTGATCTGGTCTACCTGGTTAAATAAAGGTGATCTGGTCTACCTGGTTAAATAAAGGTGATCTGGTCTACCTGGTTAAATAAAGGTGATCTGGTCTACCTGGTTAAATAAAGGTGATCTGGTCTACCTGGTTAAATAAAGGTGATCTGGTCTAAATAAAGGTGATCTGGTTAAATAAAGGTGATCTGGTCTACCTGGTTAAATAAGGTATGTTTGTACCTGTTTAAATAAAGGTGATCTGGTCTAAAATAAAGGTGATCTGGTCTTGGTTAAATAAAGGTGATCTGGTCTACCTGGAAAAATAAAGTTGATCTGTTGTCTACCTGGTTAAATAAAGGTTTGATCTGGTCTACCTGGTTAAATAAAGGTGAGAACTGGTTAAATAAAAATGGGTGATCTGGTCTACCTGGTTAAATAAAGGTGATCTGGTCTACCTGGTTAAATAAAGGTGATCTGGTCTACCTGGTTAAATAAAGGTGATCTGGTCTACCTGGTTAAATAAAGGTGATCTGGTCTACCTGGTTAAATAAAGGTGATCTGGTCTACCTGGTTAAATAAAGGTGATCTGGTCTACCTGGTTAAATAAAGGTGATCTGGTCTACCTGGTTAAATAAAGGTGATCTGGTCTACCTGGTTAAATAAAGGTGATCTGGTCTACCTGGTTAAATAAAGGTGATCTGGTCTACCTGGTTAAATAAAGGTGATCTGGTCTACCTGGTTAAATAAAGGTGATCTGGTCTACCTGGTTAAATAAAGGTGATCTGGTCTACCTGGTTAAATAAAGGTGATCTGGTCTACCTGGTTAAATAAAGGTGATCTGGTCTACCTGGTTAAATAAAGGTCAAATCAAAATGTATAATAATAAATAAATGTTAATCACAAACCTTTGTGAATTCAGTGAAAAAGTCATCAGATGCATTCTGGGATGTTGGGATTAGTTGGGATCTTTGCCAGTTTATGGGTATCAAGTCATCAATTAAATAAATAATCAATATTTACATTTGTACATTGTCTTAAATGAATTAATTTTTAGGGGTGATGCTTTAGGTATCTTCTTTTTCCTGACATAGTAGATGATGTAATGATCACTGGCACAGTCTGGAAGAACACCTGTATTTAGAATCCTGTCAGGACGTGTCACCAAGAGACAATCCGGAAAAATCACATTATGAGTTGGTGAATTTGACAGTTGTTGGATCTTAAATTAAGTTAATAAAAACCAGATTTTTAATAGTTTTTCTATCTTTAGCAGAGGATTTAAATACAGTCCATTCTTAATAAAGTCACCTAAGATAAACATTGAATAAATATTGGTGATAATAATGTTTATGGAGTCTACTGAGGTATTTTGGTGGTCTGTAAATGTCACAGGAAGGCCAAAATGATCATCATGAACAATAACCACCCGAGCCACTGCCTGTTCACCCCGCTATCATCTAGAAGGCGAGGTCAGTACAGGTGCATCAAAGCTGGGACCGAGAGACTGAAAAACAGCTTCCATCTCAAGACCATCAGACTGTCAAATAGCCATCACTACAGTAGTCAGCCACCAGCCAGTTACGTAACCCTGCCCCATAGAGGCTGCTGCCCCATTTACATAGACTGGAAATCATTGGCCCCTTTAATAATGGAACACTAGTCACTTTAATCATGTTTACATACTTGTCCTTTACTCATCTCATATGTATATATATATTATATTCTATTCTAGGGTATTTAGTCTATGTCACGAATACATTTTTAACTCGGGGTCTGAAATGTTGTTATTCAACCATGTCTCTGAAATTATTAATATGTGAGTTGATGAGTTTCTCCCCACGACGCTCTGAGCACGACTATTATAGGTAACAAGCTACGGATGTTTCCATAGAGAAGCATTTCTCCCCACGCTCTGAGCATGACTATTATAGGTAACAAGCTACGGATGTTTCCATAGAGAAGCCTTTCTCCCCACGCTCTGAGCACGACTATTATGGGTAACAAGCTACGGATGTTTCCATAGAGAAGCCTTTCTCCCCACGCTCTGAGCACGACTATTATGGGTAACAAGCTACGGATGTTTCCATAGAGAAGCCTTTCTCCCCACGCTCTGAGCACGACTATTATAGCGACTATTATGGGTAACAAGCTACGGATGTTTCCATAGAGAAGCCTTTCTCCCCACGCTCTGAGCACGACTATTATGGGTAACAAGCTACGGATGTTTCCATAGAGAAGCCTTTCTCCCCACGCTCTGAGCACGACTATTATGGGTAACAAGCTACGGATGTTTCCATAGAGAAGCCTTTCTCCCCACGCTCTGAGCACGACTATTATAGGTAACAAGCTACGGATGTTTCCATAGAGAAGCCTTTCTCCCCACGCTCTGAGCACGACTATTATGGGTAACAAGCTACGGATGTTTCCATAGAGAAGCCTTTCTCCCCACGCTCTGAGCACGACTATTATAGGTAACAAGCTACGGATGTTTCCATAGAGAAGCCTTTCTCCCCACGCTCTGAGCACGACTATTATGGGTAACAAGCTACGGATGTTTCCATAGAGAAGCCTTTCTCCCCACGCTCTGAGCACGACTATTATGGGTAACAAGCTACGGATGTTTCCATAGAGAAGCCTTTCTCCCCACGCTCTGAGCACGACTATTATAGGTAATAAGCTACGGATGTTTCCATAGAGAAGCCTTTCTCCCCACGCTCTGAGCACGACTATTATAGGTAACAAGCTACGGATGTTTCCATAGAGAAGCATTTCTCCCCACGCTCTGAGCACGACTATTATGGGTAACAAGCTACGGATGTTTCCATAGAGAAGCCTTTCTCCCCACGCTCTGAGCATGACTATTATGGGTAACAAGCTACGGATGTTTCCATAGAGAAGCCTTTCTCCCCACGCTCTGAGCATGACTATTATGGGTAACAAGCTACGGATGTTTCCATAGAGAAGCCTTTCTCCCCACGCTCTGAGCATGACTATTATGGGTAACAAGCTACGGATGTTTCCATAGAGAAGCCTTTCTCCCCACGCTCTGAGCACGACTATTATAGGTAGCAAGCTACGGATGTTTCCATAGAGAAGCCTTTCTCCCCACGCTCTGAGCACGACTATTATGGGTAACAAGCTACGGATGTTTCCATAGAGAAGCCTTTCTCCCCACGCTCTGAGCACGACTATTATGGGTAACAAGCTACGGATGTTTCCATAGAGAAGCCTTTCTCCCCACGCTCTGAGCACGACTATTATGGGTAACAAGCTACGGATGTTTCCATAGAGAAGCCTTTCTCCCCACGCTCTGAGCATGACTATTATAGGTAACAAGCTACGGATGTTTCCATAGAGAAGCCTTTCTCCCCACGCTCTGAGCATGACTATTATAGGTAACAAGCTACGGATGTTTCCATAGAGAAGCCTTTCTCCCCACGCTCTGAGCACGACTATTATAGGTAACAAGCTACGGATGTTTCCATAGAGAAGCCTTTAGTATCTGTTATTCTATCTGCACTAGAGACATGATTAAATAACAATAAAATGAATAAAACAAAAACAGAATGTGTCACTGTATGTGTTCTCTCCTATAGATTGTGTATGTGTTGTCTCCTATAGATTGTGTATGTGTTGTCTCCTATAGATGGTGTATGTGTTCTCTCCTATAGATTGTGTATGTGTTCTCTCCTATAGATTGTGTGTGTGTTCTCTCCTATAGATTCTATATGTGTTGTCTCCTATAGATTGTGTATGTGTTATCTCCTATAGATTGTGTATGTGTTCTCTCCTATAGATTGTGTGTGTGTTCTCTCCTATAGATTCTATATGTGTTCTCTCCTATAGATTGTGTATGTGTTGTCTCCTATAGATTGTGTATGTGTTCTCTTCTATAGATTGTGTATGTGTTCTCTCCTATAGATTGTGTATGTGTTGTCTCCTATAGATTGTGTATGTGTTCTCTCCTATAGATTGTGTATGTGTTCTCTCCTATAGATTGTGTATGTGTTGTCTCCTATAGATTGTGTATGTGTTCTCTCCTATAGATTGTGTATGTGTTCTCTCCTATAGATTGTGTATGTGTTCTCTCCTATAGATTGTGTATGTGTTCTCTCCTATAGATTGTGTATGTGTTGTCTCCTATAGATTGTGTATGTGTTCTCTCCTATAGATTGTGTATGTGTTCTCTCCTATAGATTGTGTATGTGTTGTCTCCTATAGATTGTGTATGTGTTGTCTCCTATAGATTGTGTATGTGTTCTCTCCTATAGATTGTGTATGTGTTCTCTCCTATAGATTGTGTATGTGTTGTCTCCTATAGATTGTGTATGTGTTCTCTCCTATAGATTGTGTATGTGTTCTCTCCTATAGATTGTGTATGTGTTCTCTCCTATAGATTGTGTATGTGTTCTCTCCTATAGATTGTGTATGTGTTCTCTCCTATAGATTGTGTATGTGTTCTCTCCTATAGATTGTGTATGTGTTCTCTCCTATAGATTGTGTATGTGTTCTCTCCTATAGATTGTGTATGTGTTCTCTCCTATAGATTGTGTATGTGTTCTCTCCTAGATAGATTGTGTATGTGTTGTGTTGTCTCCTATAGATTGTGTATGTGTTCTCTCCTATAGATTGTGTATGTGTTCTCTCCTATAGATTGTGTATGTGTTCTCTCCTATAGATTGTGTATGTGTTGTCTCCTATAGATTGTGTATGTGTTCTCTCCTATAGATTGTGTATGTGTTCTCTCCTATAGATTGTGTATGTGTTCTCTCCTATAGATTGTGTATGTGTTCTCTCCTATAGATTGTGTATGTGTTCTCTCCTATAGATTGTGTATGTGTTCTCTCCTATAGATTGTGTATGTGTTCTCTCCTATAGATTGTGTATGTGTTCTCTCCTATAGATTGTGTATGTGTTCTCTCCTATAGATTGTGTATGTGTTCTCTCCTATAGATTGTGTATGTGTTCTCTCCTATAGATTGTGTATGTGTTCTCTCCTATAGATTGTGTATGTGTTCTCTCCTATAGATTGTGTATGTGTTCTCTCCTATAGATTGTGTATGTGTTCTCTCCTATAGATTGTGTATGTGTTCTCTCCTATAGATTGTGTATGTGTTCTCTCTCTATAGATTGTGTATGTGTTCTCTCCTATAGATTGTGTATGTGTTCTCTCCTATAGATTGTGTATGTGTTCTCTCCTATAGATTGTGTATGTGTTCTCTCCTATAGATTGTGTATGTGTTCTCTCCTATAGATTGTGTATGTGTTCTCTCCTATAGATTGTGTATGTGTTCTCTCCTATAGATTGTGTATGTGTTCTCTCCTATAGATTGTGTATGTGTTCTCTCCTATAGATTGTGTATGTGTTGTCTCCTATAGATTGTGTATGTGTTCTCTCCTATAGATTGTGTATGTGTTCTCTCCTATAGATTGTGTATGTGTTCTCTCCTATAGATTGTGTATGTGTTCTCTCCTATAGATTGTGTATGTGTTCTCTCCTATAGATTGTGTATGTGTTCTCTCCTATAGATTGTGTATGTGTTCTCTCCTATAGATTGTGTATGTGTTCTCTCCTATAGATTGTGTATGTGTTCTCTCCTATAGATTGTGTATGTGTTCTCTCCTATAGATTGTGTATGTGTTCTCTCCTATAGATTGTGTATGTGTTCTCTCCTATAGATTGTGTATGTGTTCTCTCCTATAGATTGTGTATGTGTTCTCTCCTATAGATTGTGTATGTGTTCTCTCCTATAGATTGTGTATGTGTTCTCTCCTA
The DNA here is from genome assembly GCF_023373465.1 of Oncorhynchus keta. NCBI lineage: Eukaryota > Metazoa > Chordata > Actinopteri > Salmoniformes > Salmonidae > Oncorhynchus > Oncorhynchus keta. The sequence continues at coordinate 433,039 of NW_026290755.1, read as the reverse complement.
TAGATTGTGTATGTGTTCTCTCCTATAGATTGTGTATGTGTTCTCTCCTATAGATTGTGTATGTGTTCTCTCCTATAGATTGTGTATGTGTTCTCTCCTATAGATTGTGTATGTGTTCTCTCCTATAGATTGTGTATGTGTTCTCTCCTATAGATTGTGTATGTGTTCTCTCCTATAGATTGTGTATGTGTTCTCTCCTATAGATTGTGTATGTGTTCTCTCCTATAGATTGTGTATGTGTTCTCTCCTATAGATTGTGTATGTGTTCTCTCCTATAGATTGTGTATGTGTTCTCTCCTATAGATTGTGTATGTGTTCTCTCCTATAGATTGTGTATGTGTTCTCTCCTATAGATTGTGTATGTGTTCTCTCCTATAGATTGTGTATGTGTTCTCTCCTATAGATTGTGTATGTGTTCTCTCCTATAGATTGTGTATGTGTTCTCTCCTATAGATTGTGTATGTGTTCTCTCCTATAGATTGTGTATGTGTTCTCTCCTATAGATTGTGTATGTGTTCTCTCCTATAGATTGTGTATGTGTTCTCTCCTATAGATTGTGTATGTGTTCTCTCCTATAGATTGTGTATGTGTTCTCTCCTATAGATTGTGTATGTGTTCTCTCCTATAGATTGTGTATGTGTTGTCTCCTATAGATTGTGTATGTGTTCTCTCCTATAGATTGTGTATGTGTTCTCTCCTATAGATTGTGTATGTGTTCTCTCCTATAGATTGTGTATGTGTTCTCTCCTATAGATTGTGTATGTGTTCTCTCCTATAGATTGTGTATGTGTTCTCTCCTATAGATTGTGTATGTGTTCTCTCCTATAGATTGTGTATGTGTTCTCTCCTATAGATTGTGTATGTGTTCTCTCCTATAGATTGTGTATGTGTTCTCTCCTATAGATTGTGTATGTGTTCTCTCCTATAGATTGTGTATGTGTTCTCTCCTATAGATTGTGTATGTGTTCTCTCCTATAGATTGTGTATGTGTTCTCTCCTATAGATTGTGTATGTGTTCTCTCCTATAGATTGTGTATGTGTTCTCTCCTATAGATTGTGTATGTGTTCTCTCCTATAGATTGTGTATGTGTTGTCTCTCCTATAGATTGTGTATGTGTTCTCTCCTATAGATTGTGTATGTGTTCTCTCCTATAGATTGTGTATGTGTTGTCTCCTATAGATTGTGTATGTGTTCTCTCCTATAGATTGTGTATGTGTTCTCTCCTATAGATTGTGTATGTGTTCTCTCCTATAGATTGTGTATGTGTTCTCTCCTATAGATTGTGTATGTGTTCTCTCCTATAGATTGTGTATGTGTTCTCTCCTATAGATTGTGTATGTGTTCTCTCCTATAGATTGTGTATGTGTTCTCTCCTATAGATTGTGTATGTGTTCTCTCCTATAGATTGTGTATGTGTTGTCTCCTATAGATTGTGTATGTGTTCTCTCCTATAGATTGTGTATGTGTTCTCTCCTATAGATTGTGTATGTGTTCTCTCCTATAGATTGTGTATGTGTTCTCTCCTATAGTGTCACGGGATTCTTCTGTTGAAGGAGAGGTGGACCAAAACGCAGCGTGGTTATTGTGATACATCTTTAATGAAGATGATAAATGAACAATATACAAAACAAGAAATGTGAAAAAAACGAAAACAGCCCTAACTGGTGTAACAAACACAAAGACAGGAACACTCGTCCAACACAAAACAGGCTACCTAAATATGGCTCCCAATCAGAGACAATGACTAACACCTGCCTCTGATTGAGAACCATATCAGGCCCAAACACAGAAACAGACAAACTAGACATGTAACATAGAATGCCCACTCAGATCACACCCTGACCAAACAAAACATAGAACATACAAAGCAAACAATGGTCAAGGTGTGACAATGCGTCACTCGACTGAAGATGATGATGATGTTGTCTTCTCTGATTAAGATTAGAGATGCTGCAGGGTTTTTGCAGACCTACGGGTTATCTCAGCATAGCTCTCTGGTTGAGCTCCTGGGATTCTCTCTGCTGACTGTTCTGGATCTCTGTTGTAGTTCTGTTGGACGTGTGGGTGCTTCCCATGGACGCTACTGGAGCATAACTGTCTCTCTGGGTAGAGGTCCTGGGGGTTTGCTGGTCCTTTTCTCAGGCTGCTTGTGTTGTCCAGAGGTCCTGGGGGTTTGCTGGTCCTTTTCTCAGGCTGCTTGTGTTGTCCAGAGGTCCTGGGGGTTTGCTGGTCCTTTTCTCAGGATGCTTGTGTTGTCCAGAGGTCCTGGGGGTTTGCTGGGCCTTTTCTCAGGCTGCTTGTGTTGTCCAGAGGTCCTGGGGGTTTGCTGGTCCTTTTCTCAGGCTGCTTGTGTTGTCCAGAGGTCCTGGGGGTTTGCTGGTCCTTTTCTCAGGATGCTTGTGTTGTCCAGAGGTCCTGGGGGTTTGCTGGGCCTTTTCTCAGGCTGCTTGTGTTGTCCAGAGGTCCTGGGGGTTTGCTGGTCCTTTTCTCAGGCTGCTTGTGTTGTCCAGAGGTCCTGGGGGTTTGCTGGGCCTTTTCTCAGGCTGCTTGTGTTGTCCAGAGGTCCTGGGGGTTTGCTGGGCCTTTTCTCAGGCTGCTTGTGTTGTCCAGAGGTCCTGGGGTTTGCTGGTCCTTTTCTCAGGCTGCTTGTGTTGTCCAGAGGTCCTGGGGGTTTGCTGGGCCTTTTCTCAGGCTGCTTGTGTTGTCCAGAGGTCCTGGGGGTTTGCTGGGCCTTTTCTCAGGCTGCTTGTGTTGTCCAGAGGTCCTGGGGGTTTGCTGGTCCTTTTCTCAGACTGCTTGTGTTGTCCAGAGGTCCTGGGGGTTTGCTGGGCCTTTTCTCAGGATGCTTGTGTTGTCCAGAGGTCCTGGGGGTTTGCTGGTCCTTTTCTCAGGCTGCTTGTGTTGTCCAGAGGTCCTGGGGGTTTGCTGGTCCTTTTCTCAGGATGCTTGTGTTGTCCAGAGGTCCTGGGGGTTTGCTGGTCCTTTTCTCAGGATGCTTGTGTTGTCCAGAGGTCCTGGGGGTTTGCTGGTCCTTTTCTCAGGCTGCTTGTGTTGTCCAGAGGTCCTGGGGGTTTGCTGGTCCTTTTCTCAGGCTGCTTGTGTTGTCCAGAGGTCCTGGGGGTTTGCTGGTCCTTTTCTCAGGATGCTTGTGTTGTCCAGAGGTCCTGGGGGTTTGCTGGTCCTTTTCTCAGGCTGCTTGTGTTGTCCAGAGGTCCTGGGGGTTTGCTGGTCCTTTTCTCAGGATGCTTGTGTTGTCCAGAGGTCCTGGGGGTTTGCTGGTCCTTTTCTCAGGCTGCTTGTGTTGTCCAGAGGTCCTGGGGGTTTGCTGGGCCTTTTCTCAGGCTGCTTGTGTTGTCCAGAGGTCCTGGGGGTTTGCTGGTCCTTTTCTCAGGATGCTTGTGTTGTCCAGAGGTCCTGGGGGTCTGCTGGTCCTTTTCTCAGGCTGCTTGTATTGGTCACATACACATATTCAGCAGATGTTATTGGTCACATACACATATTTAGCAGATGTTATTGCGAGTGTAGCAAAATGCTTGTGTTCCTAGCTCCAACAGTGCAGCAGTATCTAACAATTCACAACAATACACACAAATCTAAAAGTAAAATAATTGAATTAAGAAATATATTTGGTTTAGATATAAGAATCATGACAATAAACAATAAACACAATAAATTCATTTGAATTTGTGAAAATCAGTTTGATTATTTTTGGGGGCGAACATACATTTTTTTAGACCTAACCTAAATTTTTCCATGTGGTTTCTTCTTTCACAGACTCCATGAGATTATGATCTTCTTAAATATTTGATCAATGTATACATTTTGTGCATGGTTTCCTAGAAACAAGGGTCGCTCAACTTACCCCTCTCTCCCCTACAGCTTGGCTTTGCTCTGATTAGGCACGGACAAACCAGTAGGATTGTTGTGCGTCTGAGGTCCGAAAGTACTTAGCACCTCTGAGCAGAGTGAAAGCCGTAATTTTCGAACCGAGTGCAACCCGATTCTACATGTAGAAACGGGCGAAAATTACAGCTGTTAGTCACCTACCGACGGCTGGTCCGACAGGAAGTGAAAGAACAGTTGACAAACAACCCACTACTGTACAGACCAACAATCAGTCTGATGAGTTCTCCTTAGTAGTGTGAAAAGCCCCTTCAGTTCTGTTAATAAATCCGCCCTAGAAGAGTAAACACCTAACAATTTATACCGAACAAAAATGTAAATGCAACATGCAACAATTTCAACGTTTTTACTGAGTTAAAGTTCATATAAGGAAATCAGACGATTGAAATAAATTCATTAGGCCCTAATCTAAGGATCTCACATGACTGGGCAGGGGCGAAGCCGTTGATGGGCCTGGGAGGGCATAGGCCCACCCACTGGGGAGCCAGGCCCACCCACTGGGGAGCCAGGCCCACCCACTGGGGAGCCAGGCCCAGCCAATCGGAATGAGTTTTTTCCAAACAGAAGGGCTTTATTACAGACAGAAATAATCCTCAGTATAATCAGCTGTCCAGGAGGCTGGTCTCAGACGATCCCACAGGTGAAGAAGCTAGATGTGGAGGTCCTGGTTTGGCGTGGTTACATGTGGTCTGTGGTTGTGAGGCCAGATGTGGAGGTCCTGGGTTGGCGTGGTTACATGTGGTCTGTGGTTGTGAAGCTAGATGTGGAGGCCCTGGTTTGGCGTGGTTACATGTGGTCTGTGGTTGTGAGGCCAGATGTGGAGGTCCTGGGTTGGCGTGGTTACATGTGGTCTGTGGTTGTGAAGCTAGATGTGGAGGTCCTGGTTTGGCGTGGTTACATGTGGTCTGTGGTTGTGAGGCCAGATGTGGAGGTCCTGGGTTGGCGTGGTTACATGTGGTCTGTGGTTGTGAAGCTAGATGTGGAGGTCCTGGTTTGGCGTGGTTACATGTGGTCTGTGGTTGTGAGGCCAGATGTGGAGGTCCTGGGTTGGCGTGGTTACACGTGGTCTGTGGTTGTGAGGCCAGATGTGGAGGTCATGGGTTGGCGTGGTTACACGTGGTCTGTGGTTGTGAGGCCAGATGTGGAGGTCATGGGTTGGCGTGGTTACATGTGGTCTGTGGTTGTGAAGCCAGATGTGGAGGTCATGGGTTGGCGTGGTTACATGTGGTCTGTGGTTGTGAGGCCAGATGTGGAGGTCCTGGGTTGGCATGGTTACATGTGGTCTGTGGTTGTGAAGCCAGATGTGGAGGTCCTGGGTTGGCATGGTTACACGTGGTCTGTGGTTGTGAAGCCAGATGTGGAGGTCCTGGGTTGGCATGGTTACACGTTGTCTGTGGTTGTGAAGCCAGTTAGACATACTGTCACATTTTCTAAAACAACGTTGGTGGTGGTTTATTGTAGATACATGAACATTAAATTCTCTGGCAACAGCTCTGGTGGACATTCCTGCCGTCAGCAGGCCAATTGCACATCCCCTCAAAACGTGAGACATCTGTGGCATTGTGTTGCGTGACAAAACTGCACATTTTAGAGTGGCCTTTTATTGTCCCCAGTACAAGTGGCTCCTGTGTAATGATCATACTGTTTAATCAGTTTCTTGATATATCACCCCTGTCAGATGGATGGATTATCTTGGAGAAATGCTCACGAACAGGGACATAAAACCCGTTTTATTTGTGCGTATTGAACATTTCTGGGATCTTTTATTTCAGCTCATAAAAGATGGAATCAACAGTTTATATGTTGTGTTGATCTTTTTGTTCAGTTTACAAGAAATTATATCTACAAAGGTAAACAATTGGCAACCAGATGAGCGAGACAGTATGAAAACATTAGATGGCTGATGTGTTTTGGAAATGTTGTGGTTCTCATATAGAAGTTTTTAAAAAATCGGCGATTCACAGATCCTCATCCTCATCCTCCGTTGTACAACAATCCAATTACGCCGTGACCAAACATGTCCAAAAGGTTTGGCTCTTACAACAATAACTTTGTTTGAAGGTCGACAGCACAGCCTGAAGACACACCAACACAGTTGTTCAGATCCCAATCCAATTCAGTGCTTTATGTGGCCTTTTCATTTGATCCATCAAACAAGCTAAACAGCTTATATTTCTGGGGCCATCTGGCAAGAAAAACAAGATATATATGCCCTCCTCTCCCCTTTCACCTTTCCCTGTAAAACCTGAAACAGCCACAGACCAAAGACCAAGGGACCTCATCTCAAACATCCTGCAGGGATAGAATGAAAGGCAGACCAAGAGACCTCATCTCAAACATCTGCAGGGGTAGAATGAAAGGCAGACCAAGAGACCTCATCTCAAACATCCTGCAGGGGTAGAATGAAAGGCAGAATCTGCAGGGGTAGAATGAAAAGCAGACCAAGAGACCTCATCTCAAACATCCTGCAGGGGTAGAATGAAAGGCAGAATCTGCAGGGGTAGAATGAAAAGCAGACCAAGAGACCTCATCTCAAACAGTCTGCAGAGATAGAATGAAAAGCAGACCAAGAGACCTCATCTCAAACAATCTGCAGGGATAGAATGAAAGGCAGACCAAGAGACCTCATCTCAAACAGTCTGCAGAGATAGAATGAAAGGCAGACCAAGAGACCTCATCTCAAACAGTCTGCAGGGATAAAATGAAAGGCAGACCAAGAGACCTCATCTCAAACAGTCTGCAGGGATAAAATGAAAAGCAGAATCTGCAGGGGTAGAATGAAAAGCAGACCAAGAGACCTCATCTCAAACAGTCTGCAGAGATAGAATGAAAGGCAGACCAAGAGACCTCATCTCAAACAGTCTGCAGAGATAGAATGAAAAGCAGACCAAGAGACCTCATCTCAAACAGTCTGCAGAATGGGGAGTCCATTTCTGTAGTTGCATATATGAATCAAATAAAAAAAATCAAATCAAATGTTATTTGTCACATGCACCGAATACAACAGGTGTAGTAGACCTCACAGTGAAATGCTGAATACAACAGGTGTAGTAGATCTTACAGTGAAATGCTGAATACAACAGGTGTAGGTAGACCTTACAGTGAAATGCTGAATACAACAGGTGTAGTAGACCTTATAGTGAAATGCTGAATACAACAGTTGTAGTAGACCTTACAGTGAAATGCTGAATACAACAGGTGTAGTAGACCTTACAGTGAAATGCTGAATACAACAGGTGTAGTAGACCTTACAGTGAAATGCTGAATACAACAGGTGTAGTAGACCTTACAGTGAAATGCTGAATACAACAGGTGTAGTAGACCTTGCAGTGAAATGCTGAATACAACAGGTGTAGTAGACCTTACAGTGAAATGCTGAATACAACAGGTGTAGTAGACCTCCCAGTGAAATGCTGAATACAACAGGTGTAGTAGATCTTACAGTGAAATGCTGAATACAACAGGTGTAGTAGACCTTACAGTGAAATGCTGAATACAACAGGTGTAGTTAGACCTTACAGTGAAATGCTGAATACAACAGGTGTAGTAGACCTTACAGTGAAATGCTGAATACAACAGGTGTAGTAGACCTTACAGTGAAATGCTGAATACAACAGGTGTAGTAGACCTTAGAGTGAAATGCTGAATACAACAGGTGTAGTAGACCTTACAGTGAAATGCCGAATACAACAGGTGTAGTAGACCTTATAGTGAAATGCTGAATACAACAGGTGTAGTAGACCTTACAGTGAAATGCTGAATACAACAGGTGTAGTAGACCTTACAGTGAAATGCTGAATACAACAGGTGTAGTTAGACCTTACAGTGAAATGCTGAATACAACAGGTGTAGTAGACCTTACAGTGAAATGCTGAATACAACAGGTGTAGTAGACCTTAGAGTGAAATGCTGAATACAACAGGTGTAGTAGACCTTACAGTGAAATGCTGAATACAACAGGTGTAGTAGACCTTGCAGTGAAATGCTGAATACAACAGGTGTAGTAGACCTTGCAGTGAAATGCTGAATACAACAGGTGTAGTAGACCTTAGAGTGAAATGCTGAATACAACAGGTGTAGTAGACCTTTACAGTGAAATGCTGAATACAACAGGTGTAGTAGACCTTGCAGTGAAATGCTGAATACAACAGGTGTAGTAGACCTTACAGTGAAATGCTGAATACAACAGGTGTAGTAGACCTTACAGTGAAATGCTTACCTACAAGCCCTTAACCAACAAGGCGGTTTTCAGAAAAATAAGTGTTAAGAAAGTATTTACTAAAATAAACTGAACTAAAAAATAAATCAATAAAACATTTTAGAAAATAGAAAAATAAATAATTAAAGAGCAAAAATAAAATATCAGTAACGAGGCTATATACGGGGGGTACCGGTACAGAGTCAATGTGGAGGCTATATACAGGGGGTACCGGTACAGAGTCAATGTGGAGGCTATATACAGAGGGTACCGGTACAGAGTCAATGTGGAGGCTATATACAGGGGGTACCGGGACAGAGTCAATGTGGAGGTTATATACAGGGGGTACCGGTACAGAGTCAATGTGATAATAATAATAATAATAATAATAATAATAATAATAATAATAATAATAATAATAATAATAATATAATAATAATTATGATAATAATGTGGAGGCTATATACAGGGGGTACAGGAACAGAGTCAATGTGGAGGCTATATACAGGGGGTACCGGGACAGAGTCAATGTGGAGACTATATACAGGGGGTACCAGTACAGAGTCAATGTGGAGGCTATATACAGGGGGTACCGGTACAGAGTCAATGTGGAGACTATATACAGGGGGTACCGGTACAGAGTCAATGTGGAGGCTATATACAGGGGGTACCGGTACAGAGTCAATGTGGAGGCTATATACAGGGGGTACCGGTACAGAGTCAATGTGGAGGCTATATACAGGGTGTACCGGTACAGAGTCAATGTGGAGGCTATATACAGGGGGTACCGGTACAGAGTCAATGTGGAGGCTATATACAGGAGGTAACGGTACAGAGTCAATGTGGAGGCTATATACAGGGTGTACCGGTACAGAGTCAATGTGGAGGCTATATACAGGGGGTACCGGTACAGAGTCAATGTGGAGGCTATATACAGGGTGTACCGGTACAGAGTCAATGTGGAGGCTATATACATACAGGGTGTACCGGTACAGTGTCAATGTGGAGGCTATATACAGGGGGTACCAGTACAGAGTCAATGTGGAGGCTATATACAGGGGGTACCGGTACAGAGTCAATGTGGAGACTATATACAGGGGGTACCGGTACAGAGTCAATGTGGAGGCTATATACAGGGGCTACCGGAACAGAGTCAATGTGCGGGGGCACCGGTTAGTCAAGGTAATTGAGGTAATAAATACATGTAGGTAGAGTTATTAAAGTGATGCATAGATGATAAACAGAGGAAAACAGTAGTGTAAAACTGGGGGGACAATGCAAATAGTCTGGGTGGTCATTTGATTAGATGTTCAGGAGTCTCCTGGTTTGGAGGCAGAAACTGGTAAGAAGCCGCACTTGCCGTGCGGTAGCAGAGAGAACAGTCTATGACTAGGGTGGCTGGGGTCTTTGGCAATGTTTAGGGCCTTCCTCTGACACCGCCTGGTATAGAGGTCCTGGATGGCAGGAAGCTTGGCCCCAGTGATGTACTGGGCCGTACACACTACCATCTTGTAAGAATAATCAAAGATAAAAACACAACGCAGAGGACTAGAGGTCAAGAGGGAATTAACAATCAATGGAAATAGTTGCTTTTCAGTTCATCATCTGTTTAGAATCTGTTTAGGAATTTCAGTCCAGGACTCACAGCTACGTGTGGCAAGTTCTCATGGGTTCGAATTGTCTATGCATTGGGCCTGAAACAGGATACTTGGTATTTGGCCATTGGCCCAATTTTACTGCAAAGAATTCTAATTGGTCAACCACAGACTATGGCTGGGTTATAAATTACATCCTGTCCCGTTGTTCTGTGGAGGAGAATCATTGAGGACAGGGAAGAATGACCATCTACTTCCCAGCATAACAACTATGATTTGTTCACTTTGAATAAACCTATTTTTCTACCCTTGATTTGCTTTAGGGTCTGTGCTATTGAATAATAACATCAACTGCTAACACACTGTAGTGCCTTGCAGCCGGAAGTCTAACAGTTGCCAGACCAGGCGGTGATGCGACCAGTCAGGATGCCCTCGATGGTGCAGCTGTAGAACTTTTGAGGATCTGAGGACCCATGCCAAATCTTTGCAGTCTCCTGAAGGGGAATAGGCGTTGTCGTGTCCTCTTCACGACTGTCTTGGTGTGTTTGGACCATGATAGTTCGTTGGTGATGTGGACACCAAGAGAACTTGAAGCTCTCAACCTGCTCCACTAAAGCCCTGTTGATGAGAATGGGGGCTTGCTCAGTTCTTCTTTTCCTGTAGTTCACAATCATCTCCTTTGTCTAGATCACGTTGATAGAGAGGTTGTTATCGTGGCACCACACTGCCAGGTGTGTTTTCCTACATTATCAGGACCAGAATGTCCTGACAAGGAAGGAAAACAAGACATTTCAATAAAGTCAGGACTTGTTTCATGTCTTGAATTTGTTAAAATGCTATTTTTGTCTTTAAGGTTAGATTTAGGGTTTGGGATTAAGGTTAGAGTTAAGGTTAGGGTTATGAGTTCGGTTTAGAGTTAGGGGTTTGGGGTTAAGGGTTAAGTTTAGGAAAATAGGATTTTGAATGGGAATGTATTTTTCCACATAGATAGGCCTAATCCATACACAGGTTGATGAAGCCAACACACAGAGCTGTCGTGCCAAAACTGTTAGCTGTGGTAGTTAATCCAACCAATATAAATGGGAGGGCTCTTTCAACAGACAGACAGACAGACAGACAGACAGACAGACAGACAGACAGACAGACAGCTGTGGTACTAAGCCAGAAGGATGTGAAGGGAATCGTAGTGAGTGTTGTAGCTCGGGAGACAGGAGAACGTATAACGGACGGAAGAATAGAATGAGGGAATGTCCTTTACCCCTTTCATCCCTCTCCTCTTAGCATCATGGCTCCCCTGTGAGTGTTGTTGTGTGGCGGGTAAACAGAGAGGAGAGGAGGGGAGACTCTGGCTCCCGATCTGACAGGAATAGAGAGGGAACAAGAGAGAGAGCTAGAGAGAGGGACAGAGAGAGTGAGAGTCAGAGAGTTAGAGAGTGCTAGCCAGCTAGCCAGTGGAGCTAACTGCATGGGAGCTAGCCAGTGGAGCTAACATCATGGAGTTAGCCAGTGGAGCAAAGAGCATGGAGCATGGAGCATGGAGCTAGCCAGTGGAGCTAACAGCATGGAGTTACCCAGTGAAGTTAACAGCATGGAGCTAGCCAGTGGAGCTAACAGCATGAAGCTGGCCAGTGGAGCTAATAGCATGGAGCATGGAGCTAGCCAGTGAAGTTAACAGCATGGAGCTAGCCAGTGGAGTTAACAGCATGGAGCTAGCCAGTGGAGTTAACAGCATGGAGCTAGCCAGTGGAGATAACGGCATGGAGTTAGCCAGTGGAGCTAACAGCATGAAGCTAGCCAGTGGCGCTAATAGCATGGAGCATGGCAGCCAACAATTTGTGGTCTCCCTCCCTTCACTGGCTCCTTTATGTCACAGTTTGGGTCTGGATGCTGATTGGCTGAAACAGCATTTCAGCCATGTGTATATCTGACACAAAAATACTTATTTACTGTTCTCTTTATCTTGATAAAAAGTTTGCAATAGCAATAAGACACCACTGGGGTTTATGGTATATGGCCAATATACCACCCCCTTCAAACCTTATTACTTCATTAACCAGCAGACCACCTCAGGGTACCCCAGAGGTCCAGTCCAGCTGACTTGCATTAACCTCAGAAGAAGGATGACATGTCCTTAATAAATACAGGTGGGATTTCTATGTCCTTATAATGCAGGTGTCTTGATAATGTAGATACTTGTCCTGATAATGCAGTATACTGTAGATACTTGTTATTATAATGCAGCACACTGTAGATACTTGTCCTGATAATGCAGTATACTGTAGATACTTGTTATTATAATGCAGTACACTGTAGATACTTGTTATTATAATGCAGTACACTGTAGATACCTGTCCTGATAATGCAGTACACTGTAGATACCTCCCTCCTGATAATTTATACTGTGATACCTGTTATTATAATGCAGCCACTGTTCTACCATACTCTGTTATTATAATGCATCTATACTGTAGACCCTAGGAAGCTATTATAATGCCAGTACTCCTCCTAGATAATTGTTATTATAATGCAGTCTACTGCAGATACTTGTCCTGATTTTGCAGTAACTGACATACCTGTCCTTATAATGCAGTATACTGTAGATACTTGTTCTTATAATGCAGTACACTGTAGATACTTGTCCTGATAATGCAGTATACTGTAGATAGATGCCCGCTAGACCCTTGTCCTCTTATAATGCAGTATACTGTAGATACTCCCTTATTATAATGCAGTATACTGTAGATACTTGTTATTATAATCAGTATACTGTAGATACCTGTTCTTAAAATGCAGTATACTGTAGATCCCTCCGATGTCTTGATAATGACAGTATCCCTGTTTACCTTTCTCTAAAATGCAGTATACTGCCGATACTTGTTATTATAATGTAGTACACTCTAGATACTTCTCCTGATAATGACCTTACTGTCCAGATACAGTCAGGTTTAAGACTGGTCAGTCATACTGAGATACTTTCTCTGTCAAACGGATAATGCAGTATACTGCCCTAAATACCTCTTATTCTGCTGTCATCCTTCTAGATACTTGTTATTATAATGCAGTACCTGTCAGATCCTCCTGTCCACCCTAATGCAGTATACTGTAGATACCTGCTATTATAATGCAGTATACTGTAGATACTTCCGTCCTGATAATGCAGTATACTGTAGATACCTGTTATTATAATGCAGTACACTGTAGATACTTGTTATTATAATCTGTATACTCAGATACTTGTTATTATAATGCAGTATACTGTAGATACTTGTTATTATAATGCAGTCACTTAGATACTTGTCATATTATAATGCAGTACTCTGTATACATTGTCCTGACAATGCAGTATACTGTAATCTTCTCCTCTTATTATAATGACCAGTATACTGTAGATACTCTGCATTATGATGCAGTATACTGTATATACTTGATTATAATGCAGTACCTACTGTAGATACTTGTTATTATAATGCAGTATACTGAGATGAATAATGCCATCACTGGTATGTAAACTTATATTAGGTAGCATTCTTTAAAGTGGCTAAGATATATTTTACAATCATTTCCCATCAATTCTCATTATTAAAGTGGCTGGAGTTGAGTCAGTGTGTTCCTGCAGCAGCCACTCAATGTTAGTGGTGGCTGTTTAACAGTCTGATGGCCTTGAGATAGAAGCTGTTTTTCAGTCTCTCGGTCCCAGCTTTGATGCACCTGTACTGACCTCGCCTTCTGGATGATAGCTGGGTGAACAGGCTGTGGCTGTCCTGATAATGCAGTATACTGTAGATACTTGTTATTATAATGCAGTATACTGTAGATACTTGTCCTGATAATTTGATAATTCAGTATACTGTCAGATACTTGTCCTGGCTAATGCAGTATACTGTAGATACTTGTTATTATAATGCAGTACACTGTAGATACCTGTTATTATAATGCAGTATACTGTAGATACCCCAGTTATTATAATGGCAGTATACTGTAGATACCTGTTATTATAATGCAGTATACTGTAGATACTTGTCTTGATAATGCAGTATACTGTGGCCTGCTGTTATTACTGAGGAAGTATACTGTAGCCCAGTCAAAACTGTTATTATAATGCAGTGGAACAAACTCCCTAGATACCAGGACAGCGGATAATCACCACCTTCCGGAGACACCTGAAACCCCACCTCTTTATAATACCTAGGATAGGATAGAGTAATCCTTCTCACCCCCCTTAAAAGATTATAATGCAGTATACTGTAGAGTACCTGTTCCACTGGATATGACTATAATGCAGTATACTGTAGATACTTGTTATTATAATGCAGTATACTGTAAATACTTGTTATTATAATGCAGTATACTGTAGATACCTGTTATTATAATGCAGTATACTGTAGATACTTGTCCTGATAATGCAGTATACTGTAGATACTTGTTATTATAATGCAGTATACTGTAGATACTTGTTATTATAATGCAGTATACTGTAGATACTTGTTATTATGATGCAGTACACTGTAGATACTTGTTATTATAATGCAGTACACTGTAGATACTTGTCCTGATAATGCAGTATACTGTAGATACTTGTTATTATAATGCAGTATACTGTAGATACTTGTTATTATAATGCAGTATACTGTAGATACTTGTTATTATAATGCAGTACACTGTAGATACTTGTTATTATAATGCAGTATACTGTAGATACTTGTCCTGATAATGCAGTATACTGAGATGAATAATGTAGGGTATGTAAACATTATATTAGGTAGCATTGTTTAAAGTGGCAAGTGCTATATTTTACATCATTTCCCATCAATTCCCATTATTAAAGTGGCTGGAGTTGAGTCAGTGTGTTGGCAGCAGCCACTCAATGTTAGTGGTGGCTGTTTAACAGTCTGATGGCCTTGAGATAGAAGCTGTTTTTCAGTCTCTCGGTCCCAGCTTTGATGCACCTGTACTAACCTCGCCTTCTGGATGATAGCGGGATGAACAGGCAGTGGCTGTCCTGATAATGCAGCATACTGTAGATACTTGTTATTATAATGTAGTATACTGTAGATACTTGTCCTGATAATTATACTGTAGATAATTATAATGCAGTATACTGTAGATACTTGTCCTGATAATGCAGTATACTGTAGATACCTGTTATTATAATGCAGTACATTGTAGATACCTGTTATGATAATGTAGTATACTGTAGATACCTGTTATTATAATGCAGTACATTGTAGATACTTGTCCTGATAATGCTGTATACTGTAGATACCTGTTATTATAATGGAAGAAGAGACAAGACAGAGGATATAGAGGGAGCAGTATACTGTAGATACAAGGTGGAGGGAGATAATGCAGTATACTGTAGATACCTGTCCTGATAATGAGTATACTGTAGAGGAATGAGATTATAATGCAGTATACTGAGATACTTGTTATTATAATGTATACTGTAGATACCTGGAGGAGGGATAATGCAGTATACTGGATACTTGTTATTATAATGCAGTATACTGTAGATACTTGTTATTATAATGAGTATACTGTAGATACTTGATTATAATGCAGTATACTGTAGATACTTGTTATTATAATGCAGTATAAAGATATGAGGTGGAGGGAGATAATGCAGTATACTGTAGATACTTGTTATTATAATGACAGATACTTGTTATTATAATGCAGTATACTGTAGATACAAGTCCTGGATAATGCTGGAGATAAATAGGAGGTGAGAGAGGAAGAGGAGGAGGAATGAGAGAGGAGGAGGAGGAATGAGAGAGAGAGAGAGGAGGAGGAGACAAGAGGAAAGAGGATGAGGTAGAGGGAGAGAGTAAGAGGAGGAGGGAGAGAGGACAAGGTGGAGGGAGAGAGGAAGGAGAGGAAGAGGAGAGGAAGAGGAGGAATGAGAGAGGAAGAGGAGGAATGAGAGAGAGAGAGGACGAGGATGGAGAGAGGAAAGAGGATGAGGTGGAGGGAGAGAGGAAGAGGAGGTGGGAGAGAGGAAGAGGAGGGAAGACAGAGGATGCGGTAGAGGGAGAGAGGAAGAGGAGGAGGGAGAGAGGAAGCAGAGGAAGGAGAGAGGAAGAGGAGGAATGAGATACACAACTTATGGAGTAACAATCTGAAGGGAAACATTAGCTTCAGTTGGTCCAGAACACCATCGCCATGCATCCACCTGCATGAAGTTCTTCTCTCTCTCTCCCTCCTCTCTCTCTCTCTCTGCCCCCCCCCGTCTCTCTCATTCCTGGCTGTGAGGGTCATTCATCATGTTGGGTCTGGGGCCAGACTCAGCCTGAGTTTAAATTCCTCCAGGACGATATGTTTTCCACTTCTGTGAAGCACAAACGCCTACCACAGTGATTTCCCCTGAAGGGAAACACTGGAGCCGCAATTATTTCTACCTACATCTAATGACAGATGAAGAGGAGGTGTTGAGAAAAACTAGAAACAGACTGATTGCTATTTGATAGATAATAAACGTACTTGTTTAACTTCTTCATAGTTATGGTTTGGTGTTGTGTTTTGTCCCATGTCAAAAGGCATTGACATGAGGGGACAAGAGGAGCCAAGGGAGTCTCCAAGCCAGATGGCAGAGAGGAGAGGATGAGGAGAGGAGGACTCAGTCTCTCCCTCGTCCACTCTATTCTTCTTCTCTCAATCTCTCGATCTCCTCCCTCTTTCTCTCATCTCATAAATGGTAAGAGATTTTGGTGATGGAGAAATATGTATGTGGTTGAAAAGTGATGTTGTTGTTTATGTTCTCTCTCTCTCTATGTCTCTCTCTCTCTCTCTCTCTCTCTCTCCCCCATCTCTCTCTCTCTCTCTCTCTCTCTCTCTCTCTCTCTCTCTCTCTCTCTCTCATATATATATGTATATATATATAAATATTACATATATATAAATATATATATATAAATATTACTGTCTCTCTGATTCCCCACTATACTCTCTCTCCCTCCCCATGGGGCAAAAACTAGTTGAATCAATGTTGTTTTCACATCATTTCAACCCCAAAAATCAATGTGATGATGTTCAACGTGGAAAACTAATTGGATTTGCATCAAGTCAACCACATAAGGACATTTCGGGGGTTTTTTCACTTTGAAACTCAATCCAATGACTTGGTGAATTTTTAGTTGTTGAACTCACTTTAGTTGACAGCTCAACCAAATGTAAATCAAAAGTAGATGTTGAACTGATGTCTGCGCCCTGTGGCCTCTCCATTCATTTTAGACATACTGTACTAAAGAAATCCAGTACAACGCTGTTGAACGAGTTCCCCCGAGTCAAAGCCACCACAAATAGCACAAGCTTTTAGTCTGTCAGCCTTGTAAAAGCCTACAGTTTCACCTCTGTATCGATCGAGACAGGGATTGGGCAAGTTATGAAACGGCTTTCAGTACTTTTGAGACAGAGAACATTCCAGTAAATTGAAGGATTAAACACAATGGATGTGTCCCAAATAACACTTTATCCCCTGTGGGGCCCTGGTCAAACAGCACCCTGTTTTCCCTATGGGCCCTGGTCAAACAGCACCCTGTTTTCCCTATGGGGCCCTGGTCAAACAGCACCCTGTTCCCTATGGGGCCCTGGTCAAACAGCACCCTGTTCCCTATGGGGCCCTGGTCAAACAGCACCCTGTTCCCTATGGGCCCTGGTCAAACAGCACCCTGTTTTCCCTATGGGCCCTGGTCAAACAGCACCCTGTTCCCTATGGGGCCCTGGTCAAACAGCACCTGTTCCCTATTGGGCCCTGGTAAATCAGCACCCTGTTCCCTATGGGGCCCTGGTCAAACAGCACCTGTTCCCTATGGGGCCCTGGTCAAACAGCACCCTGTTCTCTATGGGGCTAATAGGGCCCTGGTCTAAAGTAGTGCACTACATAGGGAATAGGGTGCCATTTGAACTGGAACTAAACATGTTGGCAACATGAGTGAAACCGTACAGACTATCTGGCTTCAGTTCATTGTTAATTATTATTCATGTCTTTAAAGCATTAAAGCAACACAACCTTCACAGCCCTGACAACACAGCCTTCACAGCCCTGACAACACAGCCTTCACAGCCCTGACAACACAGCCATCACAGCCCTGACAACACAGCCATCACAGCCCTGACAACACAGCCTTCACAGCCCTGACAACACCGCCTTCACAGCCCTGACAACACAGCCTTCACAGCCCTGACAACACAGCCTTCACAGCCTGACAACACAGCCATCACAGACCTGACAACACAGCCTTCACAGCCCTGACAACACAGCCTTCACAGCCCTGACAACACAGCCTTCACAGCCCTGACATCACAGCCCACAGCCCTGACAACACAGCCTTCACAGCCCTGACAACACAGCCTTCACAGCCCTGACAACACAGCCTTCACAGCCCTGACAACACAGCCTTCACAGCCCTGACAACACAGCCTTCACAGCCCTGACAACACAGCCTTCAAAGCCCTGACAACACAGCCTTCACAGCCCTGACAACACAGCCTTCACAGCCCTGACAACACAGCCTTCACAGCCCTGACAACACAGCCTTCACAGCCCTGACAACACAGCCTTCACAGCCCTGACAACACAGCCTTCACAGCCCTGACAACACAGCCTTCACAGCCCTGACAACACAGCCTTCACAGTCCTGACAACACAGCCATCACAGTCCTGACAACACAGCCATCACAGCCCTGACAACACAGCCTTCACAGCCCTGACAACACAGCCTTCACAGCCCTGACAACACAGCCATCACAGTCCTGACAACACAGCCATCACAGCCCTGACAACACAGCCATCACAGCCCAAGGACAACACAGCCAGCCCTGACAACACAGCCTTCAAAGCCCTGACAACACAGCCTTCACAGCCCTGACAACACAGCCTTCACAGTCTATGACAACACAGCCATCACAGTCCTGGGCAACACAGCCATCACAGACCATCATGACAACACAGCCTTCAGACAGCCAGCCTGACAACACAGCCTTCACAGCCCTGACAACACTGCCTTCACAGCCCTGACAACACATGCCTTCACAGCCCTGACAACACAGCCTGACAGCCTGACAACCATACTACAGCCTTCACATGCCCTGACAACACCAGCTTTAACACAGACCTGATAACACAGCCTTCCCCCTCCAAGCCAGCTGACAACACAGCCTCACAGCCTGATGACAACACAGAAGACTGGGGGTCACAGCCCTGACAACACAGCCCTGACAACACAGCCTTCAAGCCCTGACAACACAAGACTGGGGGGTCAGTCCTGACAACACAGCCATCACCCCTCCATGAAGACTGACAACACAGCCTTCACAGCCCCTGACAACACAGCCAATAACCCCCTGACATGAAGACTTCAGCCTGATGACAACACAGCCTTCCCCCATGAACCAGGGGTCAGCCTGATGAACCAAACGACCCTAACCCCCTCCATGAAGACTGGGGTCAGCCTGATGAACACAGAAGACAGGGGGTCCCTGACAACCATACTACCCAATAACCCTCCATGAAGACAGCCTTCACAGCCTGACAACACAGCCACACAGTAACCCTCCATGAAGACAGCCTTCAAACAAGCCCTGACAACACAGCCTTCCCAATAACCCCCTCCATGAAGACACAGCCTGATGAACAGCCCAATAACCCCCTCCATGAAGACTGGGGGTCAGCCTGATGAACACACCCAATAACCCCCATGAAGACAGGGGTCAGTCCTGACAACACAGCCTTGATGAACCAAGCCCTCCATGAAGACAGGGGGTCAGCCTGATGAACCACACTACCCAATAACCCCCTCCCATGACAACACAGCCATCAGCCTGAGCCCCCAATGACCTCCATGAACACAAACGACCCAATCACCTCCATGAAGACGGGGCTCCAAGGATCTTATGAAGACTGGGAGTCAGCCTGATGAACCAAGCGCTGAGTGGACATGATTAAATAAAACATTTTGTTTGAAAATAAACTTGTTTTTCGCCCTTCCAGAAGACCTGTGATTGTGTTAACCAAACTTCCATGAAATAACCTCTCCATAAGACTATCAGCCTGATTTACCCAATAACCCCCTCCATGATCTCATTTACTGAAGTATTGGACAGGGGGTCAGCCTGATGAACCAAACTACACAAATGACTCCCTCCATACAAAATCAGCCTTTGAACCAAACGACTAGCCACCTCCTCCATGAAGACTTCACCTGGCTCCATCTGCACTTGTGTTTAACCAAACTGAACATCTTGTCCATTTCAGCCTGATGAACCAAACTACCCAATAACCCCTCCATGAAGACTTTCAGCCTGATGAACCAACTACCCAATACCTCCCCAGACAGTTTACCAAACCCTTCAATGGATTCTTACATGAAGACTAATTCAGCCTGAAACCAAACTATATAACACAAAGACACTGTGATAACATTCACCCAATAACCCCCTGCCACAAGACTCAGCCTAGAACAAACTCTAACCCCCCTCCATACAGGGGTCACCTGATGAACTCTGGAATAACCCCCATCTTCAAGACATCAGCCTGAAACATCAAACATCCTCAATAACCCCTCCATGAAGACTGGGGGTCAGCCTGATGAACCAAACTACCCAATAACCCCCTCCATGAAGACTGGGGTCAGCCTGATGAACCAAACTAACCCCCTCCATGAAGACAGGGGGTCAGCCTGATGAACCAAACTACCCAATAACCCCCTCCATGAAGACTGGGGGTCAGCCTGATGAACCAAACTACCCAATAACCCCCTCCATGAAGACTGGGGGTCAGCCTGATGAACCAAACTACCCAATAACCCCCTCCATGAAGACTGGGGGTCAGCCTGATGAACCAAACGACCCAATAACCCCCTCCATGAAGACTGGGGGTCAGCCTGATGAACCAAACGACCCAATAACCCCATGAAGACTCCATGAAGACTGGGGGGTCAGCCTGATGAACCAAACGACCCAATAACCCCTCCATGAAGACTGGGGGTCAGCCTGATGAACCAAATGACCCAATAACCCCCTCCATGAAGACTGGGGGTCAGCCTGATGAACCAAACGACCCAATAACCCCTCCATGAAGACTGGGGGTCAGCCTGATGAACCAAACGACCCAATAACCCCCTCCATGAAGACTGGGGGTCAGCCTGATGAACCAAACGACCCAATAACCCCCTCCATGAAGACTGGGGGTCAGCCTGATGAACCAAACGACCCAATAACCCCCTCCATGAAGACTGGGGGTCAGCCTGATGAACCAAACGACCCAATAACCCCCTCCATGAAGACTGGGGGTCAGCCTGATGAACCAAACGACCCAATAACCCCCTCCATGAAGACTGGGGGTCAGCCTGATGAACCAAACGACCCAATAACCCCTCCATGAAGACTGGGGGTCAGCCTGATGAACCAAACGACCCAATAACCCCCTCCATGAAGACTGGGGGTCAGCCTGATGAACCAAACGACCCAATAACCCCTCCATGAAGACTGGGGGTCAGCCTGATGAACCAAACTACCCAATAACCCCTCCATGAAGACTGGGGGCCTCAGCCTGATGAACCAAACGACCCAATAACCCCCTCCATGAAGACTGGGGGTCAGCCTGATGAACCAAACTACCCAATAACCCCTCCATGAAGACTGGGGGTCAGCCTGATGAACCAAACTACCCAATAACCCCTCCATGAAGACTGGGGTCAGCCTGATGAACCAAACTACCCAATAACCCCCCATCCATGAAGACTGGGGGTCAGCCTGATGAACCAAACGACCCAATAACCCCTCCATGAAGACAGGGGGTCAGCCTGATGAACCAAACGACCCAATAACCCCTCCATGAAGACTGGGGGTCAGCCTGATGAACCAAACTACCCAATAACCCCTCCATGAAGACAGGGGGTCAGCCTGATGAACCAAACTACCCAATAACCCCCTCCATGAAGACTGGGGGTCAGCCTGATGAACCAAACTACCCAATAACCCCCTCCGTGAAGACAGGGGGTCAGCCTGATGAACCAAACTACCCAATAACCCCTCCATGAAGACTGGGGGTCAGCCTGATGAACCAAACGACCCAATAACCCCCTCCATGAAGACTGGGGGTCAGCCTGATGAACCAAACGACCCAATAACCCCCTCCATGAAGACTGGGGGTCAGCCTGATGAACCAAACTACCCAATAACCCCCTCCATGAAGACTGGGGGTCAGCCTGATGAACCAAACGACCCAATAACCCCCTCCATGAAGACTGGGGGTCAGCCTGATGAACCAAACGACCCAATAACCCCCTCCATGAAGACTGGGGGTCAGCCTGATGAACCAAACGACCCAATAACCCCCTCCATGAAGACTGGGGGTCAGCCTGATGAACCAAACTACCCAATAACCCCCTCCATGAAGACTGGGGGTCAGCCTGATGAACCAAACCGACCCAATAACCCCCTCCATGAAGACTGGGGGTCAACCTGATGAACCAAACGACCCAATAACCCCTCCATGAAGACTGGGGGTCAACCTGATGAACCAAACTACCCAATAACCCCTCCATGAAGACTGGGGGTCAACCTGATGAACCAAACGACCCAATAACCCCTCCATGAAGACTGGGGGTCAACCTGATGAACCAACCGACCCAATAACCCCTCCATGAAGACTGGGGGTCAACCTGATGAACCAACTACCCAATAACCCCCTCCATGAAGACTGGGGGTCAACCTGATGAACCAAACTACCCAATAACCCCTCCATGAAGACTGGGGGTCAACCTGATGAACCAACCGACCCAATAACCCCCTCCATGTAGCATAACTCTTGTATAATGAGTGTATCACGTACAATTATAATGAGTATTCTTTGTTTAACTGACTGAACACACTCTTTTGTTTGTACTTATATTAATGGTTGTCATATCAGGACTTATTGTCCAACCTGCACTCTGTTTTGACCAGGTTGTTATCTGCTCTGTCTTGACCAGGTTGTTATCTGCACTCTGTCTTGACCAGGTTGTTATCTGCACTGTCTTGACCAGGTTGTTATCTGCACTGTCTTGACCAGGTTGTTATCTGCTCTGTTTTGACCAGGTTGTTATCTGCTCTCTGGTTTGACCTGGTTATTATCTGCTCTGTTTTGACCAGGTTGTTATCTGCACTCTGTCTTGACCAGGTTGTTATCTGCTCTGGTTTGACCAGGTTGTTATCTGCTCTGTTTTGACCAGGTTGTTATCTGCACTGTCTTGACCAGGTTGTTATCTGCACTGTCTTGACCAGGTTGTTATCTGCACTGTCTTGACCAGGTTGTTATCTGCTCTCTGTCTTGACCAGGTTGTTATCTGCACTCTGGTTTGACCAGGTTGTTATCTGCACTCTGGTTTGACCAGGTTGTTATCTGCACTCTGGTTTGACCAGGTTGTTATCTGCTCTGGTTTGACCAGGTTGTTATCTGCACTCTGTCTTGACCTGGTTGTTATCTGCACTCTGTCTTGACCAGGTTGTTATCTGCACTCTGTCTTGACCAGGTTGTTATCTGCACTCTGGTTTGACCAGGTTGTTATCTGCACTCTGTTTTGACCAGGTTGTTATCTGCACTCTGTCTTGACCTGGTTGTTATCTGCACTCTGTTTTGACCAGGTTGTTATCTGCACTGTCTTGACCAGGTTGTTATCTGCACTGTCTTGACCAGGTTGTTATCTGCACTGTCTTGACCAGGTTGTTATCTGCACTCTGTCTTGACCTGGTTGTTATCTGCACTGTCTTGACCAGGTTGTTATCTGCACTGTCTTGACCAGGTTGTTATCTGCACTCTGGTTTGACCAGGTTGTTATCTGCACTCTGTCTTGACCAGGTTGTTATCTGTACTCTGTCTTGACCTGGTTGTTATCTGCATTGTCTTGACCAGGTTGTTATGTGCACACTGTCTTGACCAGGTTGTTATCTGCACTCTGTCTTGACCTGGTTGTTATCTGCACTGTCTTGACCAGGTTGTTATCTGCACTGTCTTGACCAGGTTGTTATCTGCACTCTGTTTTGACCAGGTTGTTATCTGCACTCTGTCTTGATCAGGTTGTTATCTGCATTGTCTTGACCAGGTTGTTATGTGCACACTGTCTTGACCAGGTTGTTATCTGCACTGTCTTGACCAGGTTGTTATCTGCACTCTGTCTTGACCAGGTTGTTATCTGCACTGTCTTGACCAGGTTGTTATCTGCACTGTCTTGACCAGGTTATTATCTGCACTGTCTTGACCAGGTTGTTATCTGCACTCTGTCTTGACCTGGTTGTTATCTGCACTGTCTTGACCTGGTTGTTATCTGCACTGTCTTGACCAGGTTGTTATCTGCACTGTTTTGACCAGGTTGTTATCTGCACTGTCTTGACCTGGTTGTTATCTGCACTGTCTTGACCTGGTTGTTATCTGCACTGTCTTGACCTGGTTGTTATCTGCTCTCTGGTTTGACCAGGTTGTTATCTGCTCTGTTTTGACCTGGTTGTTATCTGCACTCTGGTTTGACCAGGTTGTTATCTGCACTGTTTTGACCTGGTTGTTATCTGCACTGTCTTGACCTGGTTGTTATCTGCACTGTCTTGACCAGGTTGTTATCTGTACTGTTTTGACCAGGTTGTTATCTGCACTGTCTTGACCTGGTTGTTATCTGCACTGTCTTGACCTGGTTGTTATCTGTACTGTTTTGACCAGGTTGTTATCTGCACTGTCTTGACCTGGTTGTTATCTGCTCTCTGGTTTGACCAGGTTGTTATCTGCACTGTTTTGACCTGGTTGTTATCTGCACTCTGGTTTGACCAGGTTGTTATCTGCACTGTTTTGACCTGGTTGTTATCTGCACTCTGGTTTGACCAGGTTGTTATCTGCACTGTTTTGACCTGGTTGTTATCTGCACTCTGGTTTGACCAGGTTGTTATCTGCACTGTTTTGACCTGGTTGTTATCTGCACTCTGGTTTGACCAGGTTGTTATCTGCACTGTCTTGACCAGGTTGTTATCTGCACTGTTTTGACCTGGTTGTTATCTGCACTCTGGTTTGACCAGGTTGTTATCTGCATTCTGTCTTGACCTGGTTGTTATCTGCACTGTCTTGACCTGGTTGTTATCTGCACTGTCTTGACCAGGTTGTTATCTGCACTGTCTTGACCAGGTTGTTATCTGCACTGTTTTGACCTGGTTGTTATCTGCACTTTGGTTTGACCAGGTTGTTATCTGCACTGTCTTGACCAGGTTGTTATCTGCACTGTTTTGACCTGGTTGTTATCTGCACTCTGGTTTGACCTGGTTGTTATCTGCATTGTCTTGACCTGGTTGTTATCTGCACTGTCTTGACCTGGTTGTTATCTGCACTGTCTTGACCTGGTTGTTATCTGCATTGTCTTGACCTGGTTGTTATCTGCACTGTCTTGACCAGGTTGTTATCTGCATTGTCTTGACCTGGTTGTTATCTGCACTGTCTTGACCAGGTTGTTATCTGCATTGTCTTGACCTGGTTGTTATCTGCACTGTCTTGACCTGGTTGTTATCTGCACTGTCTTGACCAGGTTGTTATCTGCATTGTCTTGACCTGGTTGTTATCTGCACTGTCTTGACCAGGTTGTTATCTGCATTGTCTTGACCAGGTTGTTATCTGCACTGTCTTGACCTGGTTGTTATCTGCACTGTCTTGACCTGGTTGTTATCTGCACTGTCTTGACCTGGTTGTTATCTGCACTGTCTTGACCAGGTTGTTATCTGCACTGTCTTGACCAGGTTGTTATCTGCACTGTCTTGACCTGGTTGTTATCTGCACTGTCTTGACCAGGTTGTTATCTGTACTGTTTTGACCAGGTTGTTATCTGCACTGTCTTGACCTGGTTGTTATCTGCACTGTCTTGACCTGGTTGTTATCTGCACTGTCTTGACCTGGTTGTTATCTGCACTGTCTTGACCAGGTTGTTATCTGCACTGTCTTGACCAGGTTGTTATCTGCACTGTCTTGACCTGGTTGTTATCTGCACTGTCTTGACCAGGTTGTTATCTGCACTGTCTTGACCAGGTTGTTATCTGCACTGTCTTGACCAGGTTGTTATCTGTACTGTTTTGACCTGGTTGTTATCTGCACTCTGGTTTGACCAGGTTGTTATCTGCACTGTCTTGACCAGGTTGTTATCTGCACTGTCTTGACCAGGTTGTTATCTGCACTCTGGTTTGACCAGGTTGTTATCTGCACTCTGGTTTGACCAGGTTGTTATCTGCATTGTCTTGACCAGGTTGTTATCTGCACTGTCTTGACCAGGTTGTTATCTGCACTGTTTTGACCTGGTTGTTATCTGCACTCTGGTCTTGACCAGGTTGTTATCTGCATTGTCTTGACCTGGTTGTTATCTGCACTGTCTTGACCAGGTTGTTATCTGCACTGTCTTGACCAGGTTGTTATCTGCACTGTCTTGACCAGGTTGTTATCTGTACTGTTTTGACCAGGTTGTTATCTGCACTGTCTTGACCAGGTTGTTATCTGCACTGTCTTGACCAGGTTGTTATCTGCACTGTCTTGACCAGGTTGTTATCTGCACTGTCTTGACCAGGTTGTTATCTGCATTGTCTTGACCAGGTTGTTATCTGCACTGTCTTGACCAGGTTGTTATCTGCATTGTCTTGACCAGGTTGTTATCTGCACTGTCTTGACCAGGTTGTTATCTGCACTGTCTTGACCAGGTTGTTATCTGTACTGTTTTGACCTGGTTGTTATCTGCACTGTTTGACCAGGTTGTTATCTGCACTGTCTTGACCAGGTTGTTATCTGCACTGTTTTGACCTGGTTGTTATCTGCACTCTGGTTTGACCAGGTTGTTATCTGCATTGTCTTGACCTGGTTGTTATCTGCACTCTGGTTTGACCAGGTTGTTATCTGCACTGTCTTGACCAGGTTGTTATCTGCACTCTGGTTTGACCAGGTTGTTATCTGCACTCTGGTTTGACCAGGTTGTTATCTGCATTGTCTTGACCAGGTTGTTATCTGCACTGTCTTGACCAGGTTGTTATCTGCACTGTTTTGACCTGGTTGTTATCTGCACTCTGGTTTGACCAGGTTGTTATCTGCATTGTCTTGACCTGGTTGTTATCTGCATTGTCTTGACCAGGTTGTTATCTGCACTGTCTTGACCAGGTTGTTATCTGCACTGTCTTGACCAGGTTGTTATCTGTACTGTTTTGACCAGGTTGTTATCTGCACTGTCTTGACCAGGTTGTTATCTGCACTGTCTTGACCAGGTTGTTATCTGCACTGTCTTGACCTGGTTGTTATCTGCACTGTTTGACCAGGTTGTTATCTGCATTGTCTTGACCAGGTTGTTATCTGCACTGTCTTGACCAGGTTGTTATCTGCACTGTCTTGACCAGGTTGTTATCTGCACTGTCTTGACCAGGTTGTTATCTGCACTGTCTTGACCAGGTTGTTATCTGTACTGTTTTGACCTGGTTGTTATCTGCACTTTGGTTTGACCAGGTTGTTATCTGCACTGTCTTGACCAGGTTGTTATCTGCACTGTTTTGACCTGGTTGTTATCTGCACTCTGGTTTGACCAGGTTGTTATCTGCACTGTCTTGACCTGGTTGTTATCTGCACTGTCTTGACCAGGTTGTTATCTGCACTGTCTTGACCAGGTTGTTATCTGCACTGTCTTGACCAGGTTGTTATCTGCACTGTCTTGACCAGGTTGTTATCTGCACTGTCTTGACCAGGTTGTTATCTGCACTGTCTTGACCAGGTTGTTATCTGCATTGTCTTGACCTGGTTGTTATCTGCACTGTCTTGACCAGGTTGTTACACTGTTTTCACTTCTTTTCTTTGGTGTGAATAAATAAAACCTACAAGACTTGAAATATCAGCATAATGGAAAGTGACATCCAGCCAATCAGAGACAGGAGAGTGAGTGACAACCAGCCAATCAGAGACAGGAGAGTGAGTGACAACCAGCCACTCAGAGACAGGAGAGTGAGTGACAACCAGCCAATCAGAGACAGGAGAGTGAGTGACAACCAGCCAGTCAGAAACAGGAGAGTGAGTGACAACCAGCCAGTCAGAGACAGGAGAGTGAGTGACAACCAGCCAATCAGAGACAGGAGAGTGAGTGACAACCAGCCAGTCAGATAGAGGAGAGTGAGTGACAACCAGCCAATCAGAGACAGGAGAGTGAGTGACAACCAGCCAGTCAGAGACAGGAGAGTGAGTGACAACCAGCCAGTCAGAGACAGGAGAGTGAGTGACAACCAGCCAATCAGAGACAGGAGAGTGAGTGACAACCAGCCAGTCAGAGAGAGGAGAGTGAGTGACAACCAGCCAATCAGAGACAGGAGAGTGAGTGACAACCAGCCAGTCAGAGACAGGAGAGTGAGTGACAACCAGCCAGTCAGAGACAAGAGTGAGTCGATAGCATGAAGCCATCTTGAACATCGATAGCAGGCTAAATTACACACACACACACACACACACACACACACACACACACACACACACACACACACACACACACACACACACACACACACACACACACACACACACACACACACACACACACACACACACACACACACACACACACACGATAGCAGGTTAAATTAGGCCACATGAATCCCGCCTGCAGACAGACGAAGGCAGCCTCTAGAGCAGAACTCATTTACACAGAGCTCCAAATAAGATCCAGTGTTGGCAAAAGCCCAATTCACTCTTTCTGCTTGATTCTATTCACATTTTGATGAGATGTTAAATTTGAAGATAATTGAATTAGACTCACTGATTGGACTACTTTGGCAAGTTTGAGCGCACACACACACACACACACACACACACACACACACACACACACACACACACACACACACACACACACACACACACACACACGTTACACACACGTAAGAGAACACATAGGCATAAACACACACACACACACACACACACACACACACACACACACACACACACACACACACACACACACACACACACACACACACACACACACACACACACACACACACACACACACACACACAGCCTTCCCTGCTGAATTATGCATAGTTGTATCAGTTCTCCGGATAATGTAATGCTTCTACGTGGTGTGTGTGTGAGTATTCTGGCGTTGCCTAGGGATATTCTCCACCAATGTGAATTCCATTTATTCACATTCAGATTCTCTGCTGTTTTCAAACAATTGAAATGGTAATATCTGATGCCTGTTCTCTAGTTTTTTTTTTTTAAACACGATGTGTATTTGGTGAATTAATTTAACGCTACTCGACCTCCACAGTTTAGCTTCCGCTCACATTACTCTGTCTCTGTACGCGCAATATGTTCTTATCGTTTCAAAGAGACATTTCTCAAACTACAGAGTCTGAACTAGTTTACTAGCAATCACTAATTTACGTACCAAATCCTAACTTGGTGTTTACGGAGAAAAGGAGAGGGGAAAAGTCCAGGTACCATATTCACAGCATCTATAATATACAATGACTGGACAAAACATTAGGAACACCTGCTCTTTCCGTAACGTAGACTGACCAGGTGGATCCAGGTGAAAATATATGATCCTTTTGATGTCACCTGATAAAATCCACTTCAATCAGTGTAGATGAAGGTGGAGGAGACGGGTCAGAGGGTGAATGGACAAGACAAAATATTTAAGTGCCATTGAACGGGGTATTGTAGTAGGTGCCAGGCGCACCGGTTTGTTTCAAGAACTGCAACGTTGCTGGGTTTTTCACGCTCAACAGTTTACCGTGTGTATCAAGAATAGTCTACCACTCAAAGGACATCCAGACAACTTGACACAACTGTGGGAAGCATTGGAGTCAACATGGGCCAGCATTCATGTGGAACGCTTTCGACACCTTGTAGAGTCCATGCCCCGACG
Organism: Oncorhynchus keta; assembly: GCF_023373465.1. Lineage (NCBI taxonomy): Eukaryota > Metazoa > Chordata > Actinopteri > Salmoniformes > Salmonidae > Oncorhynchus > Oncorhynchus keta. The sequence goes on along the minus strand of NW_026290755.1, from coordinate 403,453 downwards.
AACTGAGACTGTTCAGAGGGCAAAAGGGGGCTGGTGCAACACAATATTAGAAAGGTGTTCTTAATGTTTGGTATACTCAGTGTAGGTCCACCCACACAGACAGTGTGGTGAAGAAGGCACAACAGCGCCTCTTCAACCTCAGGAGCCTGAAGAAATTTGGTTTGTCACCCAAAACCCTGACAAACTTCTACAGATGCACAATCGAGAGCATCCTGTCGGGCTGTATCACAGCCTGGTACAGCAACTGCACCGTTCTCAACTGCAAGGCTCTCCAGAGGGTGGTGCGGTCTGCACAACGCATCACCGGGGGCAAATTACCTGCCCTCCAGGACACCTACACCACCCGATGTCACAGGAAGGCCATAAAGATCATCAAGGACAACAACCACCCGAGCCACTGCCTGTTCACCCCACTATCATCTGGAAAGCAAGGTCAGTATAGGTGCATCAAAGCTGGGACCGAGAGAATGAAAAACAGCTTCTATCTCAAGGCCATCAGACTGCTAAACAGCCATCACTAACTCAGAGAGGCTGCTGCCTACATGGAGGCCCAATCACTGGCCACAAGTCAATAACACAGTAGGAACAAAATATATATACATTGTGTGCAAAAGGCATGAGGAGGTAGGCGAATAATTACAATATTGCAGATTAACACTGGAGTGCTAAATGATCAGATGGTCATGTGCAGGTAGAGATACTGGTGTGCAAAAGAGCAGAAAAGTAAATAAAAAAACAGTATGGGGATGAGGTAGGTAAAATTGGGTGGGCTATTTACCGATAGACTATGTATAGCTGCAGCGATCGGTTAGCTGCTCAGATAGCAGATGTTTGAAGTTAGTGAGGGAGATAAAAGTCTCCAACTTCAGCGATTTTTGCAATTCATTCCAGTCACAGGCAGCAGAGAACTGGAATGAAAGGCGGCCAAATGAGGTGTTGGCTTTAGGGATGAT